>NC_092862.1:98913796-98921356 GCF_032062135.1 Pyxicephalus adspersus
ACACTCACATGCAGTTCACTAATAAATTCTTTAAACAATTCTTGTGCAAGTTTCACAAAGTAAACATTTCATTAAAATTTTCACAAAGTAAACAAAGTATGTACACCCCTCGCTGTTCTCATTGATGGTGCTGTCAGATGGTTATACTAGCAACTCTGGGTCTTGTTGCAAGTGAGCCAAGGTCCAAATGCCAGTAACCCCCAAACACATTTCTATATTTCCCATTAAAGTATCAAAAACAAATTGCAGTAAACCACATCAACTAGTTATATCGTACTGGCTGCCATTTCTTGGTACATGATGTCAATTCAATACTATATTTAATCAAACTTAGATCAAAAATTCTGTAGGCTGGTATTGCTGACCTCTGTCTAGATGCCTGTCATACAACTCCAATGATTTACATATTTTCCAAGTCATTTATCCGAAACGTAATGTAATTACATTTGGAACTCCTGAACCACATACTCATTTCAGGTCACTTCATGAGAAAATAAAACAATTGTTATTTGAAGTCCCTGCCTACTAAACTGGACTTTGAAGCTTACCTGGAGCGCATTCAACTCTCACTACGAACTGAACTCGCCTCTCTTCGATCAGATCTTGGCTCTCGAATAGAAGAGGTTGAACACACAACAGAAGATCTACGCAATCATGTTCAGTCCCATACTCATGTTATCAATGAGCACTCACGGTTGTTGCAACAACTTCTATATCAACAAGATGACCTGGAGAATCGGAGCCGTCGTAATAACATAAGAATTCGGGGCCTCCCTGAGTCTATAGAACCCAAGGACCTTCATACAGCAGCAGCTGTACTATTGCAGAGGCCAAGGGATACCACCATAGATATTGATCGTATTCATAGAACTCATAGGGCCCAAAAAGCTTGGATCCAGATAGACCAAGGGATGTGATATGCCGAATTCACTCCTTCCGACTCAAACAGCTTATAATGCAAGAAGCCAGGTCACAGGAGGAATTTACTTTTAATAATCGGCCCATTATGCTTCTGACTGACCTCTCCCGCAATACTCTGGCACTACGCAGAGCACTGAAACCCCTACTAAAATTGCTGAAGGACAACAACATTAAATATAGATGGGGCTTCCCGTTCCAACTTTTTGCTCACAAGGGCAATAAGTTCGCCACCTTTCGTCAACTGGGAGACTTGGCTACCTTTCTGTCGACGCTTGAGCTTCCTCAAGTCAGCCTTCCTGATTGGCCTACATTACCTACGATGTTAACTCCTCTGGCAGACTCTGAATGGCAACGGGTACAGAGACAGCCAAGTAATCGCTCAGTCCACAGCTCTCCGCAGGCCCCCACGTGACTGTAGATTAATTTACCTGGGGTTTCCAATCTTGTGTTGTGAGAAGATTGGTTCTTCCTAACTTTGATGGGCTCAGAGTACTTGCCCGTGTAGGATTCCTACTTGTGTGATTTTTGTTCTACACTGAACATTTTTTTTGTTTTTTTTTGTTACGGTTATGGATATAACTATTTTTGTTACTGATTTTATGTTTAGAGAATGTGGATGCATTTCTGTACCCTCCCCCGTACAGCTTACACTTAATATTTCATCCAATTTTTTTATTTTTCTTGACGTGTAATGATAGGCCCGGCCCGGGTGGTGGGGGCTTTGTCCTGACTACCTGAGCCTCCCCCTCCAAGGGATTTTGCGCGGTTGATCTGCGCTTACTGTTTGTTTGTTTGATTTGTTTACTATATTTTTGAATCTCCTTTCCTACCCCTCCCCTCTTTTTTTCGTGATGGGCAAAATCAACATTGTTACATATAATGTTAAAGGGCTGAACACTCCTGAAAAGCGTTCTTCCATTTTGGCGGAATTACATAGACTAAAGGCACAAGTAGCGTTTTTACAGGAAACCCACTTTCGGGCAGATAAAGTCCCGAAATTGGGTGATAAGAGATACCCGATTGTGTATCACAGTTGTACTGCGACATCTAAATCTAAAGGTGTGAGTATTTTGATAGCCTCCTCTGCTACGTGGCAGTTCACGGAATGTCAAAGCTGCCCTGATGGCAGACTTCTCTTTGTTAAAGGATTTTTAGGGGGCCTTTTAGTTACCTTGGCGGCGATCTACCTTCCCAATACTGGCCAGGCTTCCTTTTTATCTGAGGCACTCTTGCAGTTGGAAAAATTTCAGGAAGAGGTTCTGATTTTGGGAGGAGATTTTAATTTTTCGCCTGAAGTTGCAATAAATACCTTGGGTGGTAGATTTTCTCACAACTTACATCGCCCCAATGATAAAATTCTAAAAGTATTGTCTCAATATAGGCTTTTGGATGTGTGGCGGGTATTACATCCCAAGGCTATAGACTACACGTTCTACTCCCCCCCTCATAGTTCATACTCCAGGATTGATCACTTCTGGATCCCTCATTCGGAATTGCACAGAGTGCGATCGTGCTCCATTGGCTCCATTACTCTATCTGACCATGCCCCCGTATCCATTTCTTTTGAACTTTCTTATTCCTGCCCCAAATCGTGGAACTGGAGACTAAACGAATCCTTATTACAAGATACAACCGTCTTGGCTGATGTTCATTCTGAACTATCCACTTATTTTCAAACTAATGCCAACCCCGAAATTAATCCCCTTATTATGGGAAGCTCATAAGACTGTCATAAGGGGAATATTCATTAAACATGGTACGAGACTTAAAAGAGCCCGCCAGAAGGAAATAGGAGACACCCTTCAGCGTATTGCATTGCTCGAATCTATTCACAAATCCTCCCTTGATCCTACTGTGGGTGCTGAACTCTGAGTTGTTCGTGAGAAACTCTCTTTACTCTGCTTAGACAGGGCGAAAAGTGCTCTGACTAAATGCAGAAGAATGTTTTATGAGCATGGTAACAAGAGTGGGCGTCTGTTAGCCAACGCCCTCCGTGCCCAAAAGATTCGCTCTTATGTCCCCTTTCTCACGGACAGCGACGGACACAAACTGTACCATACTAAGGATATAGCGGAAGCCTTCCGCCAATACTATGCCTCATTATATAACCATTACGGTCATTCCCAAGGAAGGTAAGGATCCTTCCTCATGCGCCAGTTATGGACCAATCTCTCTTCTTAATCAGGACCTCAAGCTTTTTACGAAAATTCTCTCCTTTAGACTGATTAAGGTCATGCATAAACTTGTACACTTTGATCAGGTTGGCTTTATGCCGGGCAGGGAGGCCAGGGATAGCATGACTAGAGTGCTGAATTGGATTTATTATGCCACATCTAACAATGTTCCCCTCATGTTGCTGTCTACGGATGCTGAAAAGGCTTTTGATAGGGTTGACTGGCTTTACATGGATTGCATTTTATCGCACATAGGCCTAGGCCCAAGGATGCTGTCGTGGATGAGGGCTATATATGCTGATCCCACAGCTAGGGTCAGGGTGAATGGCTTGCTTTCTGACTCCTTCCCTATCTTTAATGGTACAAGACAGGGTTGCCCCCTATCCCCTTTGATTTTTATTCTATCTTTGGAACCGCTTCTACGCTTGATTCGCGCTTCTCCCACGATCTCGGGTCTAGAATTTGGAGGCCGGACCCAGAAAGTAGCGGTCTACGCGGATGATCTTTTATTTGCCATAGCCAACCCAATTGTCTCCCTACCTAATCTCCTGTCAATCCTATCGGAATTCAGTTCTCTTTCCAACTTTAAAATTAATTATTCCAAGTCGGCAGCTCTGGATGTGTCACTTTTGACTAGTACCCGCTCCCTCCTCCAACGTTTGTTTGCTTTCCATTGGGATCCTGATGCAATCACTTATTTGAGAACAAAAATACCAAAGACACTTTCAGAGTTATTTCAGAGAAATTTTATCCAGCTATTTTCCTCAGTAAACTCTGACCTGGATAGATGGGATAAGCTGACCTTTTCCTGGATGGGCCGCATAAACGTTATCAAAATGAATATTCTCCCTCGGTTTTTATACCTCTTTCAAGCACTACCCATTAAGATCCCGGGGTCATTTTTTAGGAACCTAACCTCAAGACTTTTTCGCTTCATTTGGCGTAATAAAGCTCCCAGACTCTGCAGAGCCTTACTTATGAGGTCCAAATTGGATGGGGGGTGGGTGTTCCGAACTTTTTTCATTATTATCTGTCGGCCCATCTGACACGAGTATTGGATTGGTGCAGACATGAGAAATCCAAGCAATGGGTCTCCCTAGAACAGGGTTTCTGCCCGTCACCTCTACATCTTTTACCCTGGTTGCCAATTACTGCCTTCCCGAACCTCAAGTCCCATCCTACGGTGGGATATACGTGGGTGCTAGCGGTTAGGAATTTTGACTGTTTGCATCTTTCTCCATTCCCCTCGCCTTTATTTCCTATACTTGGGAACCCGGCCTTTCCTCCGGGGATGGAAGACAAGAGGTTTAGGGTACTCCTCCTTGCAGGAGTGTGCAGAGCGATTCATTTTATTAGCCTGAACAACTGGGTTGACCCCGAGGGCCTTCGAGATGCTCTGGGTGAATTTCATCTGGACTTTTGGAAAACGATGCAGATTACTCATTTTCTGGATGGTCTGCGACCGGCCCAGCCCTATTGCAGGTCTAACACTCCCTTTGAACGTTTCTGTGTAGGCAAGGGGGGGGTTAGACACACTTTATCTGCAGTCCATGCTTTGCTGCAAACTCCACCTCCTACACACAAGCCTACTTTCCTTGACTCATGGGAGGCCGATTTAGGGCTTTCATTCTCTACTGAGCAGAGGGAAAATATCTTCCATTGGATTCATAAAGCCTCCAGTGCTAGTAAATATCAGGAAATTTGTTTCAAGGTGGTCTCGCACGGTGTCGAGATGGTTTCGCACCCCTGAGAAACTACATCATATTTTCCCAGAGGTTTCGGATCCTTGTTGGCGGTGTCAGACAGAGAAGGGCACATTGTTCCACCTATTTTGGCTTTGCCCGCTTTTGCGGAATTTTTGGTCCACTGTCAGGAACGTTGCTCAACAGATGACGGACCACAACATTCCCGATGAGCCGGCCTTTTTTTTTATCCAACATAATTCTTTTTCCAGGAAGGCCTACAAAAACTCAGTTGTTAGACATTTGATTGTAGCTGCCCTTTCCTGCATTGCCGCTGGCTGGCAAAATACAGCGCCAGCCTCGATTGGCTTATGGCTGAGTAGAGTTAACGAGATTCACCGCATGGAGGATCTTACCTCCACTGTGAGGGGCACAAGCAGGAAAGTGGCAAACACCTGGTTCTACTGGTCCCAATTTATGCTCACCCCAGACTACAGGGACCTTGCTCCCTCAAATTGAAATTGTAATTTCAGTCTGCCTTATTGTTTTTAGTGATTTCTTTCAGAAAATTCTTTTGTTTGACGTAATTTGTGCCATATTTTTCCTCCCACTGCCCCTCTCCCTCTGTTTTTCGCCCCTTTCCCTCATACGTTATTTGTTCCTGTTCCCAAAGAGTAGTTCACCTTATTTTATTGTATTATTATATTTTTATTACTTGGTCACTGCTTTGCCCTTTTAGATTTGCACTTTTTGTATTTTGTTTTTTTATTTTTGTTGTTCAACTTGCTCTGTAACGACTGGTTTGTTACTAAGATTAATGTTTATATGTGTTTGTGATTTCCTATGATACTTTTGCGGTCTTTATTGTCTTTTGTTTTGAAAATCTTAAATAAAGAATGTTTTAAAAAAAAAACAATTGGTTAAACATGACATCAAGAAGGTCAGCATTGTAAAGCTGTATATTTATAAATGTAAACAGACCTGAAAGAACATTATTACCTACATCAATCCAATAAATTGGTTTAGATATTTATTATATATTAGCATTACTGTCCATGAAACTCATGCATGTGCAGCATCGTTCAAGGTAATGAATGTTCTCTTATAAACTGTTTTCTTTGCATGTGACTCGGCAGCAATAAAAGGATTGAAAAATACCATGAGATAAACAAACACCATTTGAAAATTAATAGCTTGGAGACTATGGAGAAAAAACAGGAAGTACTTGACATTTTCTCATTTATCGCAAAATCTCTTAAGCATGAACAGAACTATTTTTAATTAAACGGGTAGTACTTAAGGCTAATCCTCGACTGGATACCAGTTGTGCAAATAGACACAGCAAATGCGTGCATTGAAAAACAAAACAAGACAATGAAAATCAATGGAGGAAAGCAAAGCCACAGCACTTATTATCTCCTGGATGCTCTACATTTCACATGAAGAGTTTCAATCGTAAGAAAATTGTAGAAGGATAATGAAAGCATGCTGCTATTGAGTTGAATTGTTACATTATATTCTGACACAAGGAGATACAGATTTCATCAAGGACATGTTACATAAACAGTATGAAACCAGAATTGCTTTACATACCAAATATTCAAAGGTCTGGATCTTTCTAATAACTTTTAGAAAAGCTGGCAATTGCTCTTGATTTATAGATCAAAATTTGGGGAATTCACTTCCTGAAAATATTTGTTTATTAAAAGTTCTCTGTTTTAAAGTGTTTATTACATTTACAGTAAGATATCAGGTTTTATGAAATATTACAATCAGTTCTTACCATCTCAAATTATTTATAGAAAGTAAGAGATGAATATTTTTAATTTAAGGGGTGGTTTACATGGGCAGTAAAGCTGTAGTGTGGTGGTCACTTCCTCACCACAGGTAACAGAGGCAGCTTTAAACATGATATCACCTGCAGTTCCCCATAGAGAATGTCGGGTCAGTCAACAAAAAAATTTAAAAAATGTAGCAAAATTTAAAAATGTGGCCATGATATTACAATCCTATTACTTTACATCTGATGTGTTCCCCTATGCGTTTCACAACTTTTGCTTCGTCAAAAGCAACACCCATATTGTATATTTCTTCACCTAATGTCCAATCGTGGTCAAAATCCTGTGTAAATATAAGTACCATACAGAGGTAAAGCCAAGGATCCGGGACCAGTAAAATGGTATAATGTGTGGAAATAAAACCAAGTAACTGCCAAGCAGCTTCTCACTAAATCAGACTAATCCCCCAATTAATCCCTCATAATTGTGAAAGCCATCAACTTCTGTCTCCAAACATGTCCTATATGCTTTCAATGTCCAGTAAAAAATCGCCTCCCAAACCAGGTACAGCACACCACACCAGTAGTTATGCAGTTAGTCAGGTTGAATTTAGACATCAAATCAAGTGTACCTGGGTACATCAAAGGTAATATAGTCAGAAGTTGGGAAGAATACAGTTAGAAAATAAGCTTGAAAGTGTGCTTTGGACCCTCTTTAAAGACATTATATATATTTAAAAAGAAATATAATAATAATAATAACAATAACAATTATATATATATATATATATATATATATATATATATATATATATATATAAATTGTGTTTCCCCGAAAATAAGACACTGTCTTATATTTTTTTTGGCTCCCAAAAACACACTAGGTCTTATTTTCAGGGGATGTCTTATTTTTCATTGAAGAAGACTACAGTACACATTTATTGTTGAAAGTCACTCATGATCACTCATGTTCCATTGATTGTCCCCTTCTGATCACTCATGTGCC
>NC_092862.1:98930403-98936474 GCF_032062135.1 Pyxicephalus adspersus
TTTGCAATCCCTATTTAATGTACAGCGCTGCGTAATATGTTGGCGCTATATAAATCCTGTTTATTAATAATAATAATAATAATAATAATAATAATGGACATAACCCCTGCCACTATTTGCTGAAAGAAACTTGTAGAGGCCATGGCAGCCACAGCGAGGAAAAAAAAAACACATTACACAGAGCAATTTATGGTAATTTAAAAAAGGACCAAGAGACAATACTCAGTGATAGGAAAAGACTTAAGGGTACTGTAGGCTTTGGGAGATAAACTTTCACAGTAACATATTTAAAACTATTGCCTATTTGATGAAGAAGTAGAGCAGCAATGTTTTTGTCACATAACTTCATCTTTTTTTTAAACTTTTCAAATGATTGTATGCATTTTGGTTGCTTGCTTGTTCATCTCTAGACAATTATGACTAAACGGGATGTACTTGCTAACATGGCTATCGGAAACTGGCTGTGTTTTGTAATTAAATGCCATAGGTGTATACGGTATATACTGTACAGCTTTTATCCTTCATTTTACAACTGTATTACCCTTTTATACTTTTAACCATCATCTTCTTTTAAAGCTTGAAGTTTGGTCTTTATGTGGCTTATATGGTCTATTATATCTTATTTTCCCCCAAGAAGGAAACTTTAAGAACTATAAAAATTGTAATCTAAAAGTTTGGGGTGTACAATAAAGACTTAACATCAGTGCAAAAACAGGAAATTAATTCTGTAGATGGCCTGGAAAAGATGGCTTTTTAAAGTTAACGAGATATTACTTAAGGCAAGTAAGATACAATTAGACTACTCAATGGAGAAGATAAACCAAACATTTTGCTCGGAAAAAATAATGAAGCTAATTAAAATGAAATGAAAACCAAGCTTAATGAAACTATGGCAGAGGTTACATACTGAAAACGTAATACGATTGCGGCTGTGACTACAACATGAAAACAAACATAATCTAAACGAGTATCTAAAATATATAAATTAAAATCAAAATGTTGAGCAGGCAGAAATATGTCAGAAGTCTATAATAACCTGAATAAAATTATAAATGCAATATGAAGCTATAAAACAAGTATGAAATGTGAAATGTCAAGTAACATAAAGGGAATGTGCAGTGACATGTAAATAGATTTCTAAAATATAATTTAAAAATACGTTTTTTAAGAATAATTTTAATCAGGTCAGTGATATTTCACACTTTGCAGTCTTCTACAAAAGCCTGTTTACAGAACTCCATCGTTCAAAGCTGTAATTTACACACATAACGTTGTTGCTATTGCCTTATATAACCCAGTACTCTGGGAGTTCTTTTTTCATGCACTAAATAATAAATCTAAACTCAGGGAAAAAATGATCCTTGAGACACATCTAAGATCATTTTTACATCTAGGAAAAACAAAAAAAGAAACTACTTATACCATAGCCCTTTCCTGCCTGCATTTCTTTGGGTGGGTTCATAAAGTCCTTACTTACCATGTGCAGCAAATAGGGAATCCTTGGGAGCAAGGAATAAAGCAAGTACAGTTCTCCTTAAGAAATGAATATATATATATATATATATATATATATATATATATATATATATCAAACATTTATTTATTATGTCCCCTTTTTAGACTGGCATTCACATATTTAAAAGGTTAGTCGGGTGCTTTGCAGGAAAAATAAATCTGAGAACGGTTTACCACCAGTAAACTACCTGTGGTCAGTGCAGCCATAGGGGGGGTTCAAGCTTTGTGTACAAATCTGAATATAATGAAGCAGTAATAATTTATGGTAATTGCTGCATTCCACATTCATCAAGTTGATTTGTTTAAAAGCAGCATGTCTATTCTGCTATGTTTTTGGTTTTTGTCATACTTTTCTGTAAAGAAATCAAAATGCAAATGCAAATGCAAAAAGTAAATATAATATAAAAACAAACCTGTAAGTGCAAAATAAATGCATTTTAAATGCAGTCTTTTACCAATAAAAACCGCTCACCATAAGCTCTAGTAGTTTCATTTGAGTTTCTACTAATGTCAACGTTGTTGTACATACTGCATCTCTGATATTTTTCTTTATGATACCAATACAGACTGATATTGGTGTCCCCATTGTTTTTCAATCACTAAACCTTTTAACACTTTGCTGATTGCTACTATTATCTTTTATTTATATATTATCTATTACAATATCACTAACTGTCTCTCAAAGGAGCTTACAATCTGAAGGACCTTTTTATTAAAGCTCTCCAAAGCTGGAGAGGATGCACTTTCATCAGTAAAGCTGGGTTATCCAGCAAACCTGGAATGGTTTTCTTCAGTCATTTGCGATTTGCTATGCAAATGTTTTTAATCCTGGACCGGATCCATTCCAGGTTTGCTGAATCACCCAGCATAACTGATGACATGTGGTGCTCTTATTAAAGTATTAGGTTCTGCAGAATTTTCCTTCAAAAAATACACTGAAATCAGCATTACTGGAAAAAAACAAGAAACATTGTCAGCTTTAATTATCTTCAAACTTCATAGCATTTCTTTACTACTTACATACAGGTGTACTTTACATTACAGTCTGCAAAAAATGTTCTTAGACATGGAGCTCTGCAAGCTCTGCAAGCTCTGCACAATTTCAGTCACGGAAAGCAGAAATGCAAATGAGCACACGATAGTGTCAACAAACCAATGAATTTATTTCCAAACATTTTCCTGCCTTAGACAGATCCAAGCATCTCCTGTGGAGTTTTGCTACCGTGTAAACAGAAATAAAAATGTGCTCAATTTGTACAGCTAATAAAAAGAAACAGCAGTCTTTTTTTTATAAGATAAATGAAAACTCACAGACACTATGTACAGAAACTATTTTAATTATTATTGTTTTAGCATATCTTTAACCAAATATTTAAAAAAAATATGGGGTTATCTGTGTCCATCAGTTTAAAGACAAGTGGTTGTATACTAGCCAATACTAGTGCATAATAGCCAACCAGATAGAGGCCTTCTGCAATATATCAGATTTTTAATATTGTAATGAGTTAAAACTATTCTGTATGCGCCTTACCTGTTTTATTTAAGACACCAAATAAGGTTTTTTGTTCAGTGAAAACTCCAAAGTACCATAATAAGGCCAAATTACCATAAAGGAATAAAGCTCCGACAGTGGGCCTGATCACTTAATGTAGAAGTAAAAAAAAAATAAAAAAAAAATAAAAAAAATAAAAAAATCACACTTACATATAGATCAGTCTATCCTTCGGGAGGTTTCCTCCATTGTCCCGCATTGTCCCAGTATCTGTCTTCAGCCCGGCGCAGAGGGAGCGCCAGGTGCTGACATCTTCTCTTTTCCGGGTTTTTCTTTCTGCGTCACCCATTCTGGCAATGTGCAGATGAGATCAGGTGAAGTAGATTGGGAAAAAAAACTTGCAGATCTCACTGCGCATGCATGAGATCGGCAATTTTTTTTCTACTGATGAAAAGGAACTTTTGCACATGCGCAAGAGCCTCCCAGGATGCGTGATGTAGGTATCCCGGGAGGCTCTGCACTCCCATTTATTATTAATTGCCTAGGGAATCGAGAAATAAGGGGGTGGTGCTGCAAAAAAAAAAGGGGTATTTAATTCCCCTATGTTGGTATATCTTCTCTGTCCAAGGCTAGGGAAGATATACCAACTGGAATGGATTTGGTCCACAATTGAAAACATTTGCCAGCTAATTGCTTTTTTTTTTAAGAAATCCATTCCAGGTTTGCTGGATCAGAAATTTGGAATTAAAAGAATTATCTGTTCTATGAATAAGTTTCCCATTAAGGTTTGACTTTCCCAGAATTGTTGGCTAAGCTCCACCAATTATTAGAGAGGGGTAATTTGCTAACATTACACTCTCACTGGACACTGGAGTTGTTAGGACATATTCATTAAGTTACCAAATACATAGTTTTTTTTTCCCCGTTTCAAACAAGTAAAATATCTCAAGCTTTGTAATGGTTTTGTACAGGATGTACAAAAATCTGCTTTTATCACACACTAATCAGTAATCTCCCCATTGTTTTAAGCTGGGTGAAAAGAACCTGTAGGTGGGTGGTGGCCCCTGTATTGTGACCCAACTTTTCAGTAACCACCCAAAAACAGCATGGTGTGTGCCCAGGTAAAAAGGGCTGGGGAGCTGCTCTTTCATAGAACATAATAAAAAAAAAAAATGTAACTGAAATCCAAAAATTTTGAACTGTGGAACCAATCTTACTTGGTGCTTGAATATCCAGAATGCATTTCTATTAGTAAATTGGGGGATTTTATTCTGTAATTAATAGGATACATTAAATTTTAAAAATATTTACCCCATCTGCGTTTGTCCTGTTTTGATATATTACAACCTGAAATTAAAACAGATTTTTTGGGGGGATAGTACCATTTAATTTACACATGCCTACTACCTTGAATATGCTAAATATTTTTATGTGTCATAAACAATAATTAGCTTTAAAAAATATATATATATATATATGAGTGGGCAAAAGTATTTACTCTATTGAACCACCTTTTCTTTGTTTACAGCTGCATGTCTCTCAGGGTATGTCTCTTTTAGTTTAGCACATCAAGCCACTAAGATTTTCCCCCATTCCTCAAGGCAAAACTTCTTCAACTCCTTCAAGTTGGATGGGTTGTGTGGGTGTACAGCAATCTTCAAGTCATGCCACAGATTTTCTACTGGATTGAAGTCTGGACTTTGACTAGGTCATTCCAAGACATTTAAATGTTTATCAATCAAAGTGTCCTGTTTCGGCGTATGGCTTCCTCAGACACTTTGATTGATCTTTCTATTGTCCGTTTCTGATTCTTATTTTTTAACTAATAAGCTCTGACCTTGATGTGTGTTTATGACTTAGTTGATTCATGTCTAGATCCACTTACATCCTGTCTTGAACGTCTTGGGCAAAATTCTGCCTAGTAGTGCATCAGTTTTGCCTTGATGTAATTTAATATTGCTTTGTTGTAATACCACACACTTAAAAAGGTTTTATTGAATCCATCTTGCCAAAAAGCTATTCTTTTTCCTCAACCCATTTAATTCCATTTTTACCATAATTGACTTGGCAACCTAGGCAGTAGCCTATAAAATGAACTCTTTTCCTTATATTACATATACATACACACACATACATACAGTTTGATTACAGATGGGGGCAGGACAGCCAGTGCCCTCCTCATCACTGCCAAAAACAAAAACTTCTTGTGAAATTTATCCACCCGCAGTATGATCGCTGTGTGTTTAAAGTCTGCTTGTCAGATTCTGCAGCCTAACAACTCATTGTGTTCAATCCTTTATATCTCCTAAATTGTTGGTTGTAATTACCTAAAATTTTTAGGGTACACAAGGGACTCTCATAGCTACTAATAAGCAACATATTAAATCACGATTTATTTATCACGATTTTAAAAACTTGTGTAAATTTAACATTTGGGTTGCTGTTTTAAAAGTGCACCTAGGAGCCCAAAATTGAAAATGCAAATTAAGGACCTATGGGGCCATTTCCATAGCAAAGAAGCATTGGGGTGGGGCCCCCGAAATATTTTAACCAAACTATAATTGTAATACTATGCTGTCTTTTCTGCTTCTGTTCTTTGAATCCCAATTTATCTTGAATGGGGAGGTGCAAGAAACTGAAAATATAGGTGCAAGTGGGGCGCAGATGTATAAACCCCTAAAATTTCATTAGCATTGCATCATTAGAAAATAAAAACCTCTGCCCATCAAACTGTCCGCTTACCTACCTTGAACCCCAATTTCTCTGTAACAGAGAGGTGCAGATAAACAGAAACATAGGTGCAAGTGGGGACACTTGTGGCTAACATCCCCCAAACTTTCATCTCTATGGCATTACATAAAGTCTGCCCATCAAAATGCGCTGCCCTATTACCCATGACTTACCCTACTAGTACCTAAACCCCAATTTCCTTTTGATGGGCAGAGTTTTTTATGTTCCAATGATGCCATTGTGAATAAACTTTAGGGGGCGTTATCTACAGATGTTCCCCACACATTTTCAGTTTCCTACACCTCCCCATTCCAGAGAAATTGGGTTTCCAGTG
>NC_092862.1:98936591-98938503 GCF_032062135.1 Pyxicephalus adspersus
CCCCCCCTGCACCTACATTTTCTTCTTTGTACACCCCACCATTGTGGGGAAATTGGGGCTCAAAGAAGACAAGCAGACAGGGTAACATTTTAGGACAGTTAATGATTTGTGAGAGATAAGTATATATTTTTAATAATAATAATTATATGTAATAATATATATTTTAATTTAGGACTCCAAGGCACACTTGCTTTTAATACTGCAACCCTAATGTTGTATTTAACAATTCTGATCCCCATATCATTAAATGTGTAAAAGCTGGGGTGCTGAAATTGTGAATGGTGCTAACTATAAGTTTTCCCTGTGCACCCTGAAAATTACAAGTCATTATGACATACACTTTAGGGGATATGAAGGTTTATACACAGAGAGCTGTAAGGCTGAGGAATGTGACATGCAGCATTTACACACATTGCTCTAAACATGTCATTACACACGCCCACTGGGTGGAGATATTGTTTACAGAATGTTTTTTTTTTCCAAAAGACTCTGCACAGCTATGTGCTGTGCTCTTCTCACTCCGCTCGGCTCTAATCAGCTATCAGCTCTTATCAGCAGGGAACGGAGCGAGCACAGCAGCCTCTCCGCTGTCCGTTCAGAGTTGTTGAAAATGTGCGGCCCGCCCCCCCCCCCCAAAAAAAAACAGGCTGGGGAGAACTATGTATCATGTATGGTAGGCTTATTTTTTCAGTGCTTTTACTCAGATTGGATGGGGATCACAGAAGGAATTACTACCGCAATAACATGCAGCCATTAATTCCAAAAATGCATGGTCAGCTAAAGAAAACTCTATACTACTGTACTGCTGAATACACACATTCAAATCCCCATTCTAATCCCAGGGGGATTATGCTCTGCCAAAACATTCTCCTTTAGGGGATCATTTAAACTCAAAATCCAAAATCATGGACCGTCCAGTGGTGGCCTGGTGTGAAGCTGCTTTAAAATTTTACAGATATAAACTAATAAATTATAAAGATACATACTGGAGTTGGAGTTTGAATTTTTGTGTAGAGGTAAACCAATGATGTTTATATGTTCTCACAAACTTATCTAATTGCTATGTGTCTAAATGGTGAGTGGCTGAATCATTGTCCCCTTGCAGATAACTAATTTTTTGTACTATTCAAATATTCTTTACTGCAAATCACTCTAATGATAGTCCTGTTTGCCCTTGCACCACCTTTTGTATCAAATAGCAGTAGTTACAGAAAAACAGAATATATTTATTAGGGGAAGGTCGGAAAAAAATTCTAGATTTTTTATTTACAAATTGCGAGTGAAACGTTGCAGTTTTTTATTCAGCCTCTACTGTACAACAAAATCTGCAAGTCAGCTGCTGCAGTGAATTTTACAGCTCTAACAACTGGGGCATTACAACTTCAACATATGAAAAATATGACAGTTTCAAAAAGAATAGTGTACAATAAAAACTAATAAAAATGGAGAGAATGTGCTTCGCTAGAAAATAACATCAACACGGCTACTTTTAATGTGTTTGGACGAGATTATCTCTAGATCATTTAAATAAAAATGTATGGTAATGCAGGGAGTAAAATGGCGTGGTGTTTCCCTCCTAATTTTAGGTTGATACAGAGATGTGCAAATAAATTATTAAACAAAATAGTATTCACTAAAGTTAGGATTAGGCAGCAGTTTGAATAGTTAGAGAATGTGAAATTTTACTTTAACCCCCCTAGCGGTATTCCCGAGTGTGACTCGGGGTGGAAAAAATTGCAAAAAGCGGTAATCCCGAGTCACACTCGGGGTACCTTTGAGGGTCCCTCTTACCTTATCCCCGCGCTCCAGCGGCGATCTCACGATCCCGCTGTGATGGCGGGGCGCGTCTACGTCGGGGGGAGTGGCCGGGCGGGAAATTTAAAAGCAGATTACGGAGTAATCTGCTTTTAAA
>NC_092862.1:98939248-98963469 GCF_032062135.1 Pyxicephalus adspersus
TTTTTATAATAATGATTTATAATTATGTATTATTTTATAGTTTATGATTCTAATATAATAAATAAATATAATAATTATACCCGGGAGTTAATCCTAAGAATTACAGGCCCACAATATAAACAAAAATTTCTACGCAAAAAAAAATAGGATAACTTTTTGCATCAAAAAATGACAGAATTAGAACGCTAGGGGGGTTAAGGTGGCATTAAAGCAAAGTTCTGCAAAAATTGTGGCAAAAGAAAAATAGAGTCAGGACTTCCGGGGAGGAGCTGAGATAGGAAGCTGCAGCTACACAGAGCTCCTATTCATCACAAGATCGCGGCATAGACAAACCGGGCAGAAAGTCCCTGAATATGTGTGGGAGATAAAGAAAAAGTGCAGGCAGCGATTCAGCGTTCCAGTGGAACCCATGATCAACTAGGTGAGACAGGAGAAAGTTCCGAACACCCAGAGGCCATATTTGATTCAGTAACACAGCAGCAGCTGCTTCCAGCCCTTTCACAGACAAGACTTCACACTAAAACCTGAATCTTTATCCATCCTTCTCCCTCTACCTCAACCGATTTGGATTTACAACACCAAAGGGAACCAATCATCATACTGTAATATTCTACACAAACCCCAGTGGTCTACATGGATACAAACAGCAAGTATATGACTGTGTTCACTCTATCTTGCTATTTTTTCTTATATGTATTCCCTCTTTGGGCTCAAGGGAGAGGAATCTAAGGCCAGATTTCAAATCACAGGCTAACACTAAAGCAATTTCTCAGGATCCTTTTCAAGCTTCCAAGCAGAGAAATATATCACAGTATTTAGAATCCCCACACTCAATACCGGTCTTTAGTATACACAAATAAATATTTGGGTTCTTTGGACTGAGATTCACAATACTTTATATTGGGCAACTGAGATTTTAACTGCCTGATCCTGTGATCGACTATTCCTACCCTATAGGCCTACTGAAGCCTGATGTAGCACCTTTGAGTGTGTAGATTATCTATATTATTATACGTTACTGGTTTCGAAATATCATGTCAGTCCACTAAAAGGGGCATAAACACCTCAAGAGAATGCAAGCTTCAATTATCAACTATTTATAATGGGGGAAATTGGTCGACTACAATCTTTTGGAAAACCATCTCACAACCTGGACGTAACCTGTCTGATATATATATTCGCACTTCACAAAAAGACAATTCGAGATCTCCACCACCCGATGCTGACATATATGAGCCAACTCCCCCAAGGTACAGATCTCCAAACTCTGGCTGCTGATATTAAAAGTGCCTAAGCACCGGATATATCAGACCTGAAGGAAGACATCCGCTTGGTTGCAGCAAGGTTATCCACATAGAACAAGCTTGTGCTAACAGAGATGATTACATCCGTGATCTGCGCACAGTCAACATTCTGCACAGCTCATGGTGGTGTGTTGCCAATTGGAAGATCTTGATAACGGGCAGATGCAGAAATATCCGTGTAAGGGGCATCCCAGCAACAGTAGATGCAGACCAACTACACTTTATGTTGCAATCGATATTCATCAACCTATTAGAGAGACCAGCTGAATCGCCAATAGAGTTTGAAAGAATACATAGAGCCTTATGACGGCAATATATATTTTCTAAATGATCTTCCCCCTGAGTAATAATTCATCACACCAATACCTTTAAACTCCCAAAGGCCTGCAATACTAATAAAGCATAGACCACATTGAATAGTGCCCTTCATTGACATCCCATGTTTTGTTGCGCGGGGATTGGATGATGGACACTCTAAGTACAACAAAGTGACCAGAACAATATAGGGAATTAACTCATTTTCTCAAAATTATGGCTCACAAAGGTAAATCAAACCACTCCATAAGTAACTAATTTTAATAGATAAGTTTACAAATTATTTTAAATTGCTACATGGAAGGATATCATAAACCACACCACATCCTTCTCGTATAGCATTAAATCCTAGTTTCTAAAGTGTAATAAGGATTTTTTTGGTGCATAATCTTAATAATCACAATTAAAATATTAAAGTTTCACAATTTATTGTGTATTCCTTTTAAAAACATATCACAAATGTTACCTGCACATACATAATAACTAATCAAGAAACAATTAAAATATTATTCTGGTGTTAATCAATTTGCTTTTTACAGTCCTTAAGGACTCCTATCATAAGGACCGTAAAAAGCACATTGATTAACACAATGACACAGATAAGGGTTTCCTCCAGAAAAACTACATTTGAAATCAAAAGACATAGCTAAACAATTCCATTCCTTCTATTCACAATTGTATAATTTACACCCACCCCAACAGCCAGTAGGGGAACGTAAGGAAAGGAAGGAAGCTATTTGCATGTTTTTGAACAGGTATAGCCCAACTAAGATCTCTGATGAATCAGCAGTGAGATTAGAGAGACCAATTTCAGAAACACAATTCACAAACACATTTAAACAATTGAAAAAAAGGGAAAAGCCCAGGTCCTGGCGGACTAACGGCCCAGTATTATAGATCTTTTGCAGCATCACTATCCCCACATTTTCTGTCCAATTTCAATGCGTTTGAAAAAGGAAAGGTACCACCTACAGAGTTCTTGGAGGCACATATCACAATTATCCCGAAAGAGGGCAAGGATACATCATGCTGTAGTGAATATAGACCTATATCCCTCCTAAATGTAGACCTAAAGATGTTTGCAAAAATTCTAGCAAACCACCTTCTTTCCCTCATTTGCACCTTGTAGACTTAGATCAGGTGGGGTTCATACCAGGCAGAGAAGCTAGAGTTAACACCATCAAGGCATTAAACCTGGCACATTGAACACAAAAATCAGATCAACAAGGTTTTTTTTTCTTTCAACCGATGCCGAGAAGGCTTTTGGCAGGCTTGCTTGGGAGTATATGGCTGGAGTAATTGAATCCACCCCATTATTCAGTCCCAAATTTTATCTTTGGACTCCAACCCCTCAGCAAGAATCAGGGTCAACGGCCTCCTGTCAGAACCACTCGTTATTTGGAATGGCACCAGGCAGGGGTGCCCCCTTTCACCTTTCTCATGCTTCAGCTATTCTAAATCATCAGCCTTAAACATTTCACTCCCTTCACAAGTGGTTAGAAATTGCCAAACATTCTTTAAAATCCACACACGCTGCTACAAAGTACCTGCACACGCCTACACAAACAGATACCGAACCATGAAAGTAACTGTTGGAGATGTGGAAGAGAGGAAGGCCATTTCTTCACATGTGGT
Organism: Pyxicephalus adspersus; assembly: GCF_032062135.1. Classification (NCBI taxonomy): domain Eukaryota; kingdom Metazoa; phylum Chordata; class Amphibia; order Anura; family Pyxicephalidae; genus Pyxicephalus; species Pyxicephalus adspersus. Next base: position 98,942,503 of record NC_092862.1, read on the forward strand.
GGAGCTGCCCACTACTCCAACCTTTCTGGTCCTAAGTCATAGATTTGATTCTCCTATCTCACCTGCACAAATTCTCATACATTAATTGCAAATCACACCACAGCAATACAAAAAACTCTTCTATTCCATATCCAGAATGCAGCAAAACTATTAGTCCCAAGAATTTGGAAAACAACAAAATCTCCTACTATTCGAGAAATATTGCAAATTAATCTTATAGCAGAAATGGAAGAACGCATTCATTCCTCAAGAGACAACATGGCCAGGTATTACTATACTTGGGCGTCAAATTTTCGTTGGGAATACCACTCTGTTTGTTATGAGAACCATTAGGGGCTCAATCCGATGGGAGAGTCCTACTTCAGTGCTCTTATATTTCTTGTTGTTTTTTTGTTTTCATTTTCATATCTTTCCTTCTCAACATTATTATCTTTGCCACAGAGGCTTTCTTATTCTACCCCTGTTTTCCTTTCCTCCCCTCCCCCAGGTCACAATCCAGTGAGACAATAAAAGTTGTCTTCCTGAAGACATAACAGAAGTGAGATTTTCGCTTAAACAATCTTTACATTTATGTCATGTTAGTCAGTCTCATTGGTAGGTTACATAATTACAAAGGGTATATTGACCCCTACAAGACTTCTTCCCCCCCCCCCCCCCATTTTTTTTGTTTTTTTGTTATTAATGTACCTTCTATGCGATTGTCCTACTTTTGTAAATTGTTTATTCTTTTATTATCATACTGTTGGAAGCTCCTGCTGACAACTTATTAAAGCTTATTTTTTGGAAACATTTTTGAAAAAACACCTATGGCAGCTTACCCACACATGCACAGTACGTAGCTGCAGTATTCCATTAGTACAACCTCTGGTCACCATGGGCCATAAATGTGAAGTAAACAAATACAGACAGCAAATTTATGGCAATGATGTCCACAGATGCAGTTGAGGGCTTTACTTTCAAGTTGTGACTGCCTATGTAGGGATCATCACCATCACATTTTTTGTGATGCTAGGTTATTCTTGAAATGAGCTTCGGGAAAAAAGTTAGTCTGGTAGTAAATCATATACTGTACATGCTCACAAGAGAGTTTTGGTTTTAACAATTAAGAAAGGAAGGCAATACAGTATAACCAATGAAATATAATATAGCAGTACTCCAAGCATTGCCAGCACCAGACCAACTCTACAAGTATCAAATGCTGTCCGAGCGGTGTGATTAAAATGTCTGTACCTCAACCACTATCTAACAATCTTCTACTGCAGTAATAGTAGATGAGGAGGATATGGATTAGAAAGGAAAGGGAGACTCTTTGGCGGGAATTGGGCAAGTGTATTCCTTAACACTATCACCACTGTGCATAGTCCCCATTCTTATCACTCTGCCAACACGGGCACCCCCCTGCTCTCATTATCCAACCAGAATCTCCCAACCACGCTTGATACCACCTCTCAAAGCAAGCAAACAACACCGCTTCCACTACCATACTAGCATGTCAAGCCCCACCTTATCCCTACTGCTTTCCGTACTACAGCTGCCACCATACCAACACCCCCTACCCACATGTTTTGTAACAAATTATTTTCTATTCCAACAATAAAGTGGTACTCCAGGAAGAGTTACTCAGTTACTTGAAAAGACAACACAAGAGTAAGTTTGACTTGCAGATTACATTTACCTCCCTAAAAGCAGTTGCGTAATGTTTTCTTATAGGGACCCTGTCACCAACTTTTAAAACAATGTCAAACTTGCAGGTACAAACACAAAATAAGTACATTAAATGTTTTTCAGTATTTTTCCTTTTGATTTTTCATAAACTTGCTATGTGTCTTTGAGCTAGTCTAAAACTTCTCTATTATAAGAAGAGTCATTCCCTAGCAAAGTGCTCTAACTTTTTTGAAGCATTTAATTACTCTTTGTGTTGGTCCTGTTTCTCTGCCTCTAGCCTTACCTCCCTACCTGTTGGTGCACTTTACAGGGTCTTTGGAGTTTACCACTTATTTTTAAATAGGCTACATAAAGGGGTTTAAACATACTTATTTTATCTTATTCCTAATACCAATATACAATACTTCAAGAATTTGGATTCTTGAGATTTTTTACACCTCTAAACTGCAAACTCACTAGCCAATAGTACTTACTTTAAATGCTTGTCTAAGGACCAATTTAAATCATATTAGAAAATCAATGATCTTGTTTATTTCCCAATACCCCTGTGGAGAACATTTTAAAAATTAAACGCTTTGTAGTTACTTTTAATAAAAAAACATTTAAGCTAAAAGGACATTATGACATGGGAAAAGGACATGGGAAAATTCTCTGTAATTGTTATAGACTGCTCCTAGCTGGTTTGGATTTCAATAGAGAATATGGTGAGGACCTAGAAAAAAGAACTTAAAACATAAACATGGTTTAATGCATAGATAAGAAATCGCATAAGTTCTTGGGTAAAGGCTAAATACCTTAGGGGGCTCATTATCTAGACACTTTGATAATGCAAACAACTGCTGACTCTGCCCCACTCAGATTTGTGCTGCACCAATCACCCAACGCTATAATAAATGACTTCATTACCAACACTATGCATTCAGAAGCCAGAACTCTTGAGCCATGGAGTCACCATTTGCATATTGAATCAGGTATTCGAGGCCCTTCACAAGAAGGTGCACCAGAAGGTGCTGGCAATCAAATAAGGGGTGAACTTTCTAGGATTCTGAAAGAAAAGTGCCTAACTAACCTCTGGAAAATCAGTAAAGATTATAAAAAATAAATATAGTGTATATATATATATATATATATATATATATATATATATATATATATATATATATATATAGTTTGGTATGGGATCAATTTCTAAGGGATAGGATTCATGACTACTTAGGTAGTGTTGCCAAGCCTAAACATCTTAAGATAAGGAGAGGATGAAGAGAAAAGTGTCTCTTTAAGGCAGTATTAAAAAATTGATTAAAATCTTTTATTTATATTCAATAAAATAAAATAAAGGTCTTAACATACATACATATAAGGTTTTAGTACTCTGACATTATAAATCTAGATATATTACATCGGGTTGGTTATAATGTACACCAAACCCCAGTGAAGTGAGGGTCAATATAGGTGATTTTCCTGTTAATGGTCTCTGCTGACGCGTTTCGCCCTTGTGGGCTTCCTCAGGGGAGTTGAGACCCTACAATTTGTGGAGGCACATATGAATAAATAAATTGATATGTAGAATTAACAATCCATATAATAAAAAGTCACATAATCATATCAGAAGTCATAACTTACTTGGTATATTGACCAGGTAGCAATGTAAGTTAAAAGGATAGAAGATCAGTAATTGAGCTTGTACCCAAATGCCAGAATCGTACAAAAAAGGGGGGGGGGGTGTGGGGTGTAGTGATCTGAATACACTCTCTGGTGGTAAGCAATTTCAGAATTGGAATTAAAGATATATAAATGACTCTTTTCACAAGGATTATTGTGATAACATTAAAATAAGGTAATCTGTAATATTAAAGTCTTAGTAGAAGCTAGGAATATGGTTTCAAAGACAAAATAACTATAGTATATATCAAGGGACACTCACTGTTCAAGCTTGATTTTCCATGAAGGTAGTCCTGTTAAAAACACTGGTGGAATAGACTTGATGGATTGACTGCTTGGTGAGGATAAGTTATCTAGTATACAGGTGAAGATAAGAACATTGATACAAAACTAACTCAAGCTCTAGAAGTAATACTAAATAAATGTATTATTAATATTGAGTTTAGGGAACTTACATTAGAGGTAATAAATATAAATAAAGGATTTGAATATAAATAAAAGATTTTAATCAGTTGTATAATAATACTGCCGTAAAGAGCCATTTTTCTCTTTGTCCTCTCTCTCTCTCTCATATATATATATTTATTTATACATACATACATAGAAAGATTACATAAAGATACATAAAAGATTTCAGCCATAGCCCACGAAAACTCAGCCATGAAAACTCAAGACTTTCTATGAAGGCCATGTGTCATTGTTCTCCTTATCTATCTGTGGCTAAAGCTGCGTACACACTTGCAATTTTTGTCGTTGGAAAGGATCTTTCACGATCCTTTCCAACGACAAGGGAGTGCACGATGCATGAACGGTGCTGTACATACAGCACCGTTCATGCTCTATGGAGAGGGGAGGGGGAGAGCGACAGAGCGGCACCCTGCTGCGCGCTCTCCCCTTCCCTTTCATTAGGATCGGCTGTCGTCCATCGTCCGTGGATCCGGCAGGTCGGTCGTCCGGACGATGGACGACACCGACTGTACACACGGCAGATTTTCGCCCGATAATTGGCCGATGCCGATTATCGGGCGATAAAAATCTGACGTGTGTACGTAGCTTAACATGAGAAGTTAGAGAAGGAGACTAGGGGTTAGCTACTGATTTGTTACAAAAAATTCAAAATCTATAAATCAGCAACAGTGTTTAGTCTGCTTAGCCTGCATATTTTGGGGAAAAATGTATTTGAAACAATTTATGGATAACATTTTAAAGGTATCACTATGTCTACATGTTCAAGGTACCAATTGCCACAAACTAAGGTCTGTACACACATTGGATTTTTGTAATTGGAAAGGATCTTCCTGATTCCTTCCAATGACAAAAGACTGAAAAATGCATAAACGAGCGTTCTACATACAGCACCATTCTGCTCTATGGGGAGGGGAGGAGGGAGAACAAGCAAGTGTCACCCCACCAGGATGGACCCATGAACGATGTCGGACACCCACTGTACACAGAATCTCAGAATCTCGTCCCATATCAGCTCTGAAGTGATAATCAGATGAGAATCATCTGGCGTGTGTACCTAGCCTAAAGAAGTTATTTCATTGCACTACCAGAAAGGATTTCAGTCATTAAAAACCATTCCATATGTGGGGAAATTCAAAGTGAACTTGAACTTTAATCCCTATAACATTAGGCATAACATTTTCAGGGTATTTCTTCTTTTCATCACATGAATTCTTTTAAAAAATGCTTTTTTAAATTGTGAATCAGATTTGCTTTATAAATCTGTATAGATTTATAAAGCAATATTGTGTGCAGGTGATAACATTTAAAAAGAAAAAAAAAAAATACAAAAGACAAAAAATATCTTACACAGATATCCAATGCATGTTTCCTGATTCCTGTGGTATGTCTTCTAAACAGTAGAATCTGGCACAATATACGATGAAAGCTGTCCCCAACACCATGCCCATGTTGCTGTTCTACCTGACAACTCCTCTCTGTTCAGGATGCAAAATTCTCCTGTCAGCACTTTCCTTGTTATCACATGTGCATGCAGGAAATCTGGTTGGCTCAAGTGCTGCCCCTTCCCCATTCCACTCCCACTCTGAATGCTGCTATGCAGGAAATCTTTATAGATGTACAAATTAAAGTATTCTAGTAGCTACAATATTATAAATTTTATAAAAATAAAATCCACATTTAACCCAAGTCTGTAGTCTTAAAAGATCACTAAACCTAATACTAAACTGTACATAAATCTGTATCACCCCACTAAAGTTTCATGAGCAGCAGGACTGGGAGGGGGAAGAGCTGCACTGTAAACCATCAAATGATAGTGCATAGTATTTAGCTGTTACTCACAGGCAGCATGCTGATAAGAGAAAGAAACGCAAGGATGGTAATCAATGACACACTGAATCTTCACTATCCAATTACATACTGTGGCAAATCCTTAACTTTTCCGGTAGCTGCAATCCTCTAACTATAGTGTAGATAGGTGTAGTCCGGGACCTCAATGTACAGTCTGCAAGGGTTATGGAATCTAAGGACTCAGATCATGTAGGAATCGAAACAACTAACACTGTACACAAATCAATTTGAATTGCGTATTTGTAAGAAAAAAAAAAAACACATGCATATTTTACATTCTAATATTTTCCTGGTTTGGGAGTGAATCTGGTCTTTTTCTCCTAGTGGGCAATTACCAGGCCCAAACACTTGTAGGAAAGGAAGGAACAGAGGGGGAACTCTGCAAAGGTAACTTAGAGCTGGAGGTCCCATTACACAGGGCCCTATTTATAAAACAGTGAACTGGACATTCACTGAACAATTCCCTGGTGTCAGGGAAGAATCAATTACTGACACTGAAACACGCGTACCTGGAAAATTTTACTCCAGGGAATTATTCAGTGAATGTCAGCTTCACTCCTTTACTAACAGACTCCCTGGTGACATCCACAAGACAATTTAAAGTGCCCCTCTAGCTCAAACTTCTACTTTTTACGAAGGAATAACCATCCACTTGAATATCATATGGAGGAAATGCAAACCAAAAGTTCCTACAATGACCATATCTGTCGACATATGCAGATTGTACAACCCCCAGGTTTGGATTGGTTTAAAAGCAGTATTTTATACTATATAACCATTAGGTTTACAAATTGAAAGTTTCTGTTGATGACAAGGAAAACAGTTTGCCTGCTAGTTCCTAGCTCAGCCTAATTGGTTCCCAAACTTTAAATAAATTCTTCCACCCCTGCCCATAATGTATGCACATAAATATTCTGGGTGAAATGACCCTTAAAAGGTAGCCAGACAGTACCTAATTACTAAAAACAGACTGTAAATGATTGTACATTCTTTTTTCTTAGTTACTGTGCAGCAACCTGTAAAGGTCACAACCTACAATATTTATAAGGCTTCATAGATACTTCTCCAAGTGTTTTAACAAAAGTACATTAAACCTATAATCCTCTAGTCATTTAAACTATATTATATCTCCTTGTACTCAGAAAAAAAACCCAATAGATATTTCAGACATAAAGTAACTTGCATTAATAACATTCACTTTATTTTTGCACATCAAAAAAATGAATTTTCCATAAGGCACTCTCTTCTGCAAAGTAGAAAAATAATGAGTATACTTCAACCAGATTATGCTTTATTTGTTAAATGAAAGCAATTAACTTTTCCTAATGTTTCTGAAGGTATATTGGGCTTGTAGAAAAGAAGGTTTTCAAGAACATCTTTTCATTTTCTTCATTTCAAGGGAATGCCTATTATTTGCTGCAGATTAAAAAACAAGGGGCTCTTGTGCATGAATTAAGACAGACGATTTTCAGAAAAGTCATGTCTTTGATTGCCTTGCCTTGGTAGGCATGACAACTTCCCAAAGGCAAAACGCTTCTACAAGAACAAATCATGCAAGTTACCACATGGGAAATCAATATTTAATGCATGTGCTTGTACAAGAAAGAGGACTTTCACACATAAATAGCTATCTCGTCTTGTCCAGCTTGGCAAATTCTGTACTTCTTTTTTTGACGAATGTAAAATTACTTTGACCTGCTTTTAAGATTGAACGGATGAATTATCTGCCTGAATGTGATTGGGAGAGTCACATCTCATCTCAGAAGGAAATGCTGATGTTTGAGAATACAGGCTATGAGTCCAGTTAACTCCCTTGAAGGAAGTCACCAAGGGTGACTTTTTCCCAGCAGTGACTATTTTATATTCATTCTCTATTTGAAACTCAAAAAGGAAAATCAAATATTACTTTGTTAATGGTATACAACCCCCTTATCAAATAATGGTACAATGAAATATGAGTCACTTTGTTTTTCTATTTAGAGGACAAATTATGTTTTGCTTAAAGCATTCAGTAATTTGTCAAAGTTTAATACATGGAGAAAAAAAAAAGTTTATATTCCTACTACAAATGAATAAGTGATCATAATTTTTCTTATTATTCATTATGGTTATTTATATTATGATTTATTATAAGCCCACCACATCGTACTTATTCGGCTCTGTCACATTAGTAGCAGCATGCTCATCAATCAGTTGGATGCTAGTTATGAGATTTTCTAATCAAACTATTTGCCCAAACTGGCTATTTTTAGTGATACTTTTTCACAAAAATTTTAACTAGTTTCTGGCCTATTCTGTCTTACAGGACAGTTCTCCTTAGATAAATGCTTTACACTTGTCCATTCAAATGACCAGGATCTGACCTTATTGTCCTATAAAGGTGGATACCTATAGTGACCTTTCACAGTTTCTGTCGACTACACAAAATTCTAGCTGCCCTGATTAAATCTTGCTTTGCTGCAGTGTAACCCACCCAAGGCGTGCTATTACTGATATGCAAACAGTCAATAACTCAACAAGCTCTCATCAGCATCGCCAACTAACTACTGTTCCTGGCCAATGATATATGAGTAGTGATACAATGTTGTTATAGAAGGGCCGATGTCTTTAAAACGTAGGCTGTTTTGCTTGCATGGCTGCAGCACTTCGTTTTTGGACAGTCAATGGTTTAGACTGTTCTAGAAATATATGCACAGCTTAAAAGGGCAATTTACTCATAACTAAAATTATGCATATAAAGTTCCACTAAAATATTTTGCGATCAGGTGGGGATTTATTGCAGAAAGGGACAGGTGGAAAGGGACAGAAAGGTCCCTTCTGCAAAAGCTACTTACCTGCCCGATTACTCCCTTTAACTGTAAAATCTCTGAAGTATGCATGTGTTGGGAGCCTGAATACACTAAACATTTTGGTTTCCCTGTGGCTTTTGGGACCGAATGTACTCCTGCTGCTACGTCATCTCGGCCCAGCCAATCAAAAAAAGCCAAAGATCGCAACAAGGAGGAGAACGGAGACAGGTAAGTAAAAAAACAAGAGTTTTGTTTTGCTACCCTTCAAGTACCCTTGACCTTCTTTCTGTCTTCTCTTGGGGACTCCAATAGCAACATTTCTACAGCTACATTACCATACCTATCCACCCATCTCAGCTGTAACAAAGCACAACAGGGGAAGTTACACTATCATGGGAGAAACTGGGTGATCCAGCAAACCTGGAATGGATTTGGTCCAGAATTGAAACATTTACCAACTAATAGCAAACTATTTTTATGAAATCCCTTCTAGGTTTGTTGATCACCCAGGTTCACTCATGATGGTCTATCTTCTTCTGTCCTGGAGAGCTTTAAAAAAATCAGGCTCACTCACATAAACGTTAAATTAAAAAACATGCAGCAGGACAGCTAAAAATGCCAAAAAACAAAAACAAAGTTATTCCAACTAAAATCTTCAAATAATGTAAAACTATATGAAAATACAGCATTATCTACTATATTCTTTAAAAAGAAATTCAATATTCAAACACAGTGGTGTTTGTGACAGATAGCACAGTTTCCTGTATGTCGTTGCTTTTTTTTTTTCCATACTTGGGCAAGTTTTTGCTGGAGTGACACTTTAACATGTTCCTAGATATAAAAAGTTAAGTTATGACTGCAGGTTTTGGAAATTCGAAAAGTTAAAAAGTATTCATTTACAACATGCACAATTTTACAATGTTAGTGTATTAGTTTAGTGCAGACAAACTAAGCACCATATATTTTTAACTGAAATCTGTTACCTGTTATTTCAGGGGTTGCTTGAGGTGCCAACTGGAATTAAACAATAAATGCAGACGTGTGGAATCACCTGCTGGTCCCTTATCTCTCAGACTCTCCAGTGGTGAGATTTCTCCATAGCAGTTTTCATCTCCCACTAACCATAATGAAAGTGTCAGTCTCTTGAGGCATGACTTACCACTTATCTGTTTATCCCACCTAGCAGAGAATTCACTGTGTTTTGTAACACCATAGTTCAGTTTAATAATAGGTGCTCAGCTAGATGGAACTGGGAATTCTTGTAGGAATACCTCACCACTGGAGTCCATGAGACATATAGAAGAAGCCAGTAAGTGAATAATCTTGCAAGCATCAAAACAACATGGATGTATGTATTTAAATTGAAATAGACTTTAACAATGCTACAGTACTCAGACAACAATAGAAGTGTAGAAGAAATATCTCTAAAGAGAGGATAAATACATAGTCAGATTAAACCTCTCTTTTTCACAGCTCACTCTTGCATTATTAGTGTGCATTGGGGATTATACTCTGGCTTCAGGGAGCCTGGAGGAACTGGATAATAGTTTAACAAGCAGCTAAGAGGTATCTTTGAGTGTCTGCTGAAAGCTAACAAAGAAAAAACATTTTTGGAGACTTAAAAACAAAGCAAACATTGCCTAAACTGAGAAGTTAATCATATTTTCTGCTGCAATAAATACGAGGGATAAAACTAAAAGAGTTCTGGAAGTTAATGTGATAGTTAACAAAAAAATATGTAGAGATTAGAGTGTTGAAAGCAGGTATCAGGAGGGGGGATGCTGCAGAGATAGGATTCACGTATCATAGCTGAGAAGTCCCATATTTACCTTTAAGTACAGCTTTACCCACAACAAACGAGCAGGCTGCCCTGTTCTGATGTAGATAAGTAGCTGGGGAAGGTGGATTAGTGTAGTTTGTTTTAAAGGTATGGCTGCACTTTGGGATCCCTGCACAATGTGTCTTTTTTCTAGTGCACTCTGGAACCCGGGGTGTTCAAATTGCAAACAGAGCGACAAAGCTTGAATGCTTTGACTTGACCCGTTTCTAAAGCCTCACCATTTACATTGAGGTTATTCATTAGGTGAAGAGTTAATACTGAGGGAAAATGAGGACTTTCACTGTATCTGTGATGTTCCCATTGTAAACCTCCCTGGGAATTAGGACTGCTGAGACTCTTTAGAAGAACTCTAAAGATACATAAAGACACATTTGTTCCCTTCTAGCCCCACACAGGGCTAAATTGGCATTAAAATTGCTACATTGACTGCTGGTATATCAAAGTATTGGGCTGGAGCAGTACAAAAAGAGTATCTTTTATGCCTGTGACTGAACAAAATAACAAAAACCAACACACCTATCAGCATGTTCCTTGTTAGCACAGACAATGCAGAACAAGTAACAAGTAACTTGCCCCATTAGTGTCTCATATGCTTTCCCTCCAAGACACTGCAGCTCTCAGTGGAAATTTTTCAGCAGCAGTCTTACTGCTGTCAATCCAGAAAGCAGTGAAAAGTGTTAGGGGGGGCCAGGTGCTAACCGACTAGTTATGACAGCCTTTCTCAACCCCCAAGAAACCCTTGGGAATTTTTTAATGTCCAAGGTAACCACTGTTATAAACCAAGTATTAGTGGGTTAGTGGGAATAATGTACTTTACATTGACCGTGGGAAGAATACTCCCAGTACAAGCCGCTGAACAATTGGTGTCATGCCACTGACTCGTGATTATTGGCTACAGGACTGTGCAGATATTATGAAATAGGACAATCAACCACAGCTCAAGGAACTGCTAGCAAGCTCTGGAAGTATCCCAAGGTTTCACAGGACCCTGATTGAGAATGGCTGAGCTAGGGGCATGTCAGCAGTGACAATACTGCTAAAGCGCCCCACTAATTGGGAGTTTCGGGTGTCTAAATTCAGCTGTGCATGTGACACTAGAATTTTAAGCTAGATGATAGGTAAACTATCAACAAAGTATCATTCTCCTCCACACAAATTATAAAAACATTGCTTTGATAACCCATGCAGTGTTCCAACACAAAACATTTTTTGAGCCAGATGGCAGCCCTATTGTGACCCAACTCTTTAGTAATCACCCAAAGAGAACTGGGTGGTTACCTAAAGGTGCTGGGTGGTGTGTCCGGCTAAAAGGGGCTGGGGAAAACACCGCCTTGATTGCTAATACAACACCATTTATTTAAACCAAATGGCAACTTATGTTTATTGGCCCTTTAATATAGAAAAAAAGTACAAATCAACATATATACCCACTAAAACAATAAGCCCTCAGAAGCAATAAAACCGGAAAATTAAATGTGACCGACTGCTTTAGTTCTATCATAGTCAACAGCTTAGCAGAAATCAAATCTTACCTGATGGTTGGAGGCACTTGAGAGGGGTGAACTCTTTTTCCATTTTTGGGTTAATAATTTCACCTGCAGATAAACCAATAAGCAATGTGTTTAATTGTAAACCTTTTTTACACCTTAGCTTTAAAATTACTTGATTACAGCTTGCCCCAAAATGTGTGGAATAATAAGGGAATCTAATGCTGAAAACTTTGCCGTATAATAAGTTGGTGACATTCTGGTTGCAGCTATTCAATTTGCTTAGCAGTGCCATTTTTCACACACTCAACTCTGTGAAAATGGAATTTGAAGCTACATATCTGTTCTATCTAGAGTTGTAAATGAACTTTCACCACCAGACGATGAATGTCCAACAGAGAACTGAGATCACATCCTTTGCCCACAAAAATATCAATGGTTATAATGCATTACATAGCTCAGACTTATCTAAATACATATGGCATTTTTATCATTTAATAATCTTTGCTATTATTATTAAACAGGATTTATATAGCACCAACATATTACGCAGCGCTGTACATTAAATGTCTCCCGTACGGTCGCAGGCTCAGGGCGGTGGGCGGGTTGTGTCTCTGGACACAACTCGCCCACTTTCCCATCACAGACTCAGACCTGCGATGGTAAAGTGGGTGGGTTCTGGCATCATGATGTCACTATGGGGAAAGTTCTTCCCCTTCAAGCGACACACGGCGGACCGCTCATGGGCGGTCCAGAGCCCGTAAGTTTAGTGGTTGGTAGGTCTGAAAAGGTTGGTGACCACTGGTATAAAGCATTGCAGCAATAAAATGCAGGATACCGTCAAGTATTTTATCCTTTACTGTTACACCAAGCAAATCTTGGTTGTGTTGCCAACCTTCCATACTATCTCTTATTAGAATGACCCATCTTGATGGTGTGGTATGATATGCAAGGCCTTCTTTTGGTAAGGTTAGGAGCTACCCACAGACTGCTGGCAGTAGCACATATATTTCCACCCAGATACATATCGGTTTTGAATGCTTTGTTAGGGATGGAACAATAGCTGGCAATAATGTCTAACGCAGTCTTTCCTAGCTGTTTTACCATAGAGAAACCCTATATAAATATTTTCAGCTGTCAGGAAACACCTGATAAAAATATTATATCTTCAGTTAATGGTAAATTAGTGTGATCAGTAAACTGTAGATATAAGAATAATTAAAAGAATGTGACATACCTAGAGTATCTAAAACCCATAGAAGTTTATTTTCTATTACATTGGTCAAAGCACTGCACAAAGAACCCCCAGCAATGTCTAGAAGAACCTGGTGAAAAGGCTGAGGAGTATGTTCATAAAACCACTGACTCCTCAATTTGTGGTACCATATAAGCACTCAAGACATTTTATCATTTTAATGAGTGGTAATTGCCCTGCCAAGCTTTTCAGCTATATAAAGGCAGTACCTGCTTTTTGCAAGGGAAGTTTTCGTAGTGCTTTTATCGATCACTTACCAAGAAAGCTTTCTGAAGACACCAAGCAAGCATCCTTACCCAGTAACATTATCTGACACCAGGCCAACCAGCCACCCCTCTAGATCAGTCTAACTTTTAAACATGGAGGAACCTTTCTAATATCTTTCACCTCTTGAGGAACCCCTGCTAGAATTACGATATCCAAAACTCTCAATATATTAATGTAGTGGGCAATGGGCAGAATGCCTCTTAAATTGCTGGCCATTGTCACCCTTACACATAGCACTGATACCAATGTTTTTTTTTTTTACTATCTGACCTGATGATAGGCACAAACTGCTCATTGCTCCAGAAACCCTTAGTAACCTCTGGAGGAACCTTACGATCCCACAAAGCCCTGACTCAGAAACATTACTCTACTTGTACCCCTACAAATGAAGGTGCCTCTTGGTACATCCTAAGTATCAGAAAATATCCCTCAGCCTTCCCTCTCCCTGCAGTAAATGTATATGTGGAATATGCAGTAATGTATAATCTGGGTTACTATACTTAAACTCTAGATGCAAATTTAATACTAATCCACATGAGTTATGAACTGTTATGAACTCCAATGACTCAAATCTTGGAGCTGGGCAAGTATAGTTACAGGTGTTTACATTTATTTGTCAGAAAAGTACCCAAACATTGCTTTCAAATTTGACTCCACAGACCCGTGAGAAAGGCTGCTCTGACAGAATCAGGGTTCAGTTACCGATTTTTAGCATCTATATGCCCCCCCCCCCCCCCCAATTTTCTGGCACATTTTGAGAACATATTTGTAGGATGAGACATTGTGACCGATGCATTGAAATGGAGTATAGGTTTGAAATTATCACTTAGGATTTCTAATCATAATTCTTTCATTTTTTTTAAAGGTGAAACCTGATTAGTTGCTGTTAAGAACAGCTTTATTTTGTTCTCATTTTCTTTTCTCAAGCATTATTACTCCTATAAGACTGATTTATTATAGTATTAGGTGGGCTTAAATTATGTGACTTTGTATGCAATTCAATTATCAAATCATATAAAGAGAAATTAACTCTAAAAATTATGTATGCCTAAAATTCAAACTGCACCTACATCTGTTTGTAGAAGAAAAGGGGACTGCAGTGTGCACTATTGGTATACTTGTTTGTTTTTTGAGTTTAACAAATACTTTGGACAGTATAGTATCGGACAAGAATATCATGTGTGTACAGGAGCCGATGACAAACAATACAAGTGAAGGGGAGAGAGCACAGCGGGGTGCCGCTCGCTCATTTTCTACCCTTCTCATGAAGCAGAACGGCGCTGTATGCACATCGCTTGTTCATGCATCTTTTAGTCAATGAAAGATCCTTTCCAACGACAAAAATCTAACCAGTGTAGGTAGCCTTACTCTTGATACATCAAGCCTTTTGTACATTGCTAACTAATTTAGACACTGTGGTGAGCGCAGTTTAAGTAGTTTGCAATTAGAACCTTGGAAAAGGTTACAGATCTTCAAAAATGAAAGCAGAACAAAACCCTGCTGTACTTCCCTGTCCTTTTTCTATCCTAGGCATTATTGATAGGCTGTAGCAGGATGAAATAACTCATGGGCAGGCGCACAGAAGTTAATTCAGTGCAGGCAAGCGCAGGGAAAACTGGGATTGTTGGCCAACATGGCATTTGTAGCTAAACTCATTTGACATAGCAATCAGTCAGGCAAGAATGAACATTGCATAAAAGACATCACTTACTACTTTCTGCAATAATGACCTGTCTAATCCAACATTTTTAAAAGTGTAATTTTTAAAAGTGTGCTTGTTAACTGAATTACTTTCTCATCTCCGAATTTACCGTGTTCACATTTCACCCAACAATTAAAGAAAAATAGATGCTGGGCAATTTACCAACGATTTCAGATGCGCAGTTAACCTCCATGTTCTTCTGCAAGCTCAACCATGGTCCAAACTGCCCCCGTTCAAATGAATAGGAGTAATCGGCAACCATTTTTGTGCATGCATTTTTGTGCTGCAGTTTGCTACTCCTAGGCGTATAACAGCAGCTTGCTTGTTTTCCACAAGTGTGAAAGGGGTCTTGGAGTGTAAACCATGTGACTACACGAGGTTGTAGGACCTGTTTTGGATTTTGTTGGGCTTTGAAGAAAAACTGAACTCTGGAAGTTACACTGGAAATAAAATAAAAAAAGCCAGGAAGAGGGAAAAGGACTAATCTCCAGAATTGCCTGTGGTCTACCTGCAGCTGATTTTTCCCCAGTACTCACACCATATATTGTTTGGTCCTGTGTCTCTGTGTGGAAGTGGCCATCTAGATGAAAGCAGAGCTTTGCTTCCTAATGTTAAAGCCTCCAGCAGGGAGAACAATGTAGTGACAACACTAATTATCACTACAGTTCTTATAAGACTATCAGTCAGTAAAGCATCAGTGCCTTTTTCACAGTGCAGATATGCAGCTTTGAGACTATAGACACAGGAGTGCCTAGGCATCCCACATACCTGCAAACGTACTGCTATTTTTCAGTATATATGTATGTACGCAGAGAGCCTGCATGACTATGTGCATAGGGGGAGCGGCAAGTGAAGGGGTAATAAGCAAGGGAGTATATTCCAGGGTGGTTAAGGACAGGTGATTGGTGGTAGTTGAAATGGAGGGGTGGGGTGAAGATAGAGGAAAGTAATGAAGCAGGAAGTAGGAGGGAATTCTTACCAGGACAGCAAGGGGGAGAATTCCCCACCTGCCCTCCCAATAATTTGTAGAACATGGTTTTGTGTTGGTAGTTTGGGGTACGTGGTTTTAGGGCTGCAAGAATAGATTTTTGTTCCTGAGGAGGTATATGGCAGCTAGGAGCAATAATATCACGAGTGGCAGACCCTTTTTTGTGGGGGGGCTCTGGTAGGGGTCAGTGCCTTCAATGACTTGCAACCTGACCATACAATGTTAGGTTTATTGTTATATTTATATTTGTTTTTTTGGTTAGTTTATTTTGGTAAATTAAAACCTGTGTTTTAATAAACAGCTGCAAAGCTGTTTTACCCCCAAAAGCTGGTGTGTGGTCTTTATATGGGAGAAGGGGTGGGGGTTAAGTCTGTGGGCTACACAAGTCATGAAACAAATCTTAAATTTTCACTTCAAATGAAGATGTGTGTTCACTGAAATTCTTCACTCTGTTGTCGATGCAGTATATCACCTGATTTATTTATATCTTAGTAAAATATCGATATAAATTATAATATCAGTTCTATATATCCCAGAGAGTTCTTGAGTCTCAGTGTCATATTTGTCATTTAAATGTACATCTTTATAGCTTGTCAAAAATCAACTAAATTGATTTTAACATTCATTTCAACCTGAATTATAGTCCCTGGAAATCTCTGTGGAAATTAGTGACATAGTAATTAACACTTCAGATACATTACTGAGAGGCAAAAATCATTTTCAATCATTTTATTAGATTTAACATTTCACAACAACCAGGTACTCCACATTTGCATCAGTGTATTCAAAAGTGGAAAAAACAATAGTACAGGAATTACTGTTCCACTGGGTGTGATCAGACCAAATGGTTTTTTTTTTTGTTTTTTAGATTGCATAGAACTGTTCACTGTGGTACTGGTGGGGTTATTTCACTTCATATTGTTGTCAATGGGAAAGGAAGTAAGGGGAAATCTCCCTAGCAAAACATTGAACTGCAATGAATACTAGACAAGGGTGAAAAACCAAAACCAGGGTCAGCAACAAATCAATTGCAATCTACCAGTCCAATACAGCCATGTGAAGGATATCGTGTTCCCACCATGCCAAGCCTCTGTCACTAATGCCCCTGTTTGCTGAGAGGCACAAAAAGGCAGAAGTGAGACAAAACTACCTAGTTTGCCAAGCTTGTCCAAAGAATTCTCCCTTTGGGTTTGTTGCAGGCTCTTGTATAAAACGTTGTGCAGAAGGATCTAGTGTGGATATGAGAGATAGATACTGCTGGTCTCCAGCAATCTACATCTCACAGGTCCTTCACTGCACCCCTCTGCTTATAAGAGGAGAACAGAGACTTAGTGATGACAATAATAAACTAAAAATAAGGTATTTAATGTATTTAGCATACTTTATAGCATTGGTAAAATACTAAACAACTCCTTTATACACAAGCCCTTCCCATCAAACAAGTGTGCTAATGGGCACAAAAAAAAAAAAAAAAACAATACACCATGCATCCCTCACAGGGAAATACCACACAACATTTTAAACAATATCCCACCAAAATCCAAAAAAAACACCTATAATTTTTGATGTTTGCATAGTTTTTGTCTTTAGGTTAAACCTTGCATAACCAAAATTGTTCTAAAGAGAGGTTACACACTAATGTTTCCCCCTTAGCCCCTTGTAGCAGGGCTGGGATTTGTGTAGAGAGAGCTGTCAGTGAAAGTTCAGCTCAATTGGAGAGGATCCAGAGATTCATACTTTGTATCTTTTTCTAAATTTGTATCTTTTTAATTTCCAATCCTCTGCAAAAAGAACCTGCAAAGGCAAAAATGTTCACATTGGCCATAAGGTTTAGGTGCATTTCCTACCTTCTTGTGCCAAGGAACTGCTGGCTCTCAGGGGACACTAATGTAGCTTCTCCAAGCTGCAGAGAATGAATGGTACTAGAATGGTTTGCCACCAGCTGCCAAATGTGCAGACGCTGTCTTTTAAATATATTATTATATTTGTTTACTATACTATATAATTACACTCTTTAGAAAACATGGGACACTATAAAGATGGGTCATGATATAGGAGCACTGGACAATTGGAGCATAATACAAAGATGATAAAAAAAATAGGAGCAGGCATTAGAAAGTTGGAACAAAGTATGGGTGGGGTAGGAAGCTGACAACTGTAGGGATACTCCATAATTATGGCACAAAATTTGTTGTGTGCTGCCCAGCCCACTGTTTGACCACAGAGATATAGCTGGGGAGAACAATGCACAGTATAGGCATTATTGTTACCTGCACACCTACTTTTATATATCCTCTGAAGTCTAATATGTAAATCAAGCAAGAAAACATTTTATTTTACCAGAATGATTGGGACTTTCGAAGCCGAGTCCCACTTTGATGACATGGTGGAAAGAAATTTGCACTTTGAGTGTTTACAGTACATTTGTTTTTAAAATCTCATTAGACGTGTAGGTTTACCATGTCGTATATGTTCACAGCAGCGAAGCAGACACTGGCTAAGTCATGGTGGCCAGGGATTCCCACAGTGGCACAGGTGAAAAGTCATGTGGTACCTGGTAAATGAAAACATGGTAGCCAGAAGCCAGAATCGATTGCACACCCTTAGAAAGGTATGAGATCCTTGGATTGAGAACTACTTGCCGTCAGATTTTGATAGCTTCCTTCTTACTTATGTATGATGGAGTGATGGATGAAATTCCTCCCTAATCATGTGTACATGCGACTGTTAAAGTCCAGATATCTAGAAGCTGGCCTCTCCCCTCCCTTGTTCTTTTTTTTTTTTGTTTCCCCCTCTATGTGGGTCTTGTCGGGTTGGTAATGGTGTTTATTATGTGCTCCAAGATGGGAGCTGACTGCTCCCATCTTGACACAACTGAATATGAATGGGCTCCTCGAAACAGCTAATGATATGCATTTCCTATGCTGAGTTTATAATATTTTATTGTCTGGATCCTCATATAGGGGCAGATACACTCGCCTCTGGTTATGCTGTACCATCTGTTATTAAGCTGTGTATGTTTATTGTTATTGGGTTTTTGTCTGTGTACTGTTGTATGGTTTTATATGTTGGAAAATTAATAAAGATTTATTGGGAAAAAAAAAGAAGTGTAGGTTTACATTAAAATGTGATTTACTTTTTTTAAAAATTAAAATGGACTTTCCCTGATCTATTGCAGCCTGCAAAATGTCAGTGCCTGATTTATTCAGAAAATGAGCAGGACTGCATAGTTGTGGGCCGCAGACTACTGACATAAATTAAACTAACTAGCAAGGTAAAAGTTATTAGTTATAAAGCGATAGTAATTAGTATTTCACACCAGAGCAGGATTAGGAACACTCAGGGCCCTAACAGATTGGTACTTTGGGCCCCCTTAAGGCCACCTCTACAGTTAAGTGCCTGTTTTAACAAACATTAGCTTGCCCTTAATTAAGGAAGACCATTATTTTGAATGGGCTGCCAACACACCCCATCAAAATATCCTGTGCTGCTGTAAAACTGTGGTGCCCTAGTGCGTTGGCGTACCATTTAAAATTAATAGCACCCCACTGTACTGACATACAAAACTGGCACCATGGTGTGAATCAGCCTTAACAGAAATGCAAAAAGAGTGTTAAAAAAAATAAAATAAATCAGGTAAACACAAATAATGGATATTTTAGTCAAAATCGCGGGAGAGATTTTTGGGGCACTGTAAGAGGCTCTTATCAGGCTAGGTGCCCATGGGAAAGTGACGCTTTTCGCTTTCACTTTCTGCTGAGGGTAAAGTACAGGATTGCTCTCCCCAACAGGTACTCTTGCTGACAAGAGGTCTGTAACAACTCTGCATCAGGGAGAGCACCGGTTACCAATTTGAAACCCACAATGCTAGCTGGAGCAGTGCCCACTGAGTATTTCAGCACTTCACCTCTCCAGAATACACAGTATATCAATGCCCCCCTATATGACAGCAGGTCCTAGGCTGTTTCTTAGGGGGGCTTTCTGGTAATCCAGTACCCGATGCTACCCCTCTTGTTTGACATTGGTAGCACAATAGGATAGCTGAAACTGCAAATCATATATTTCTTCCTAACAACTTCTTGTTTTAAAACCCTCATATCTCCTACACAAGGGGTGGGCAAACTTTTGGCTGAGGGGCCACAATGAGTTTTAAAATTTGACAGACAGACCGAGCCTGTATCAAATAGATGGAGAGTGGTGCTATGAACAGATATAAATTTAATGTAAAAGCCATTACCTAAAAGTAAAAGAAAACCTAAATTAAAATACATTCAGTTTCAGTGGGAGCATTGTTGTTGGTCACCATTTTTTGCCAGTGGACAATTGTACCAATACTCGAGGGGCTGGAATAAAAAGCCCAATGAGCCATAGTTTGCCTATGCCTGTTCTAAACTGTACACTGTATGTAACTGAACTTTTTAAGGTATAGAGGGGCCCCCTATGGCTATTAGTACCAATGGTTCAGCCCCCTAGATTTTGGGATTTTCAAAATATAACATGTACAAAAACATGACAATAAAGAATCCCCTCCTACCTAGGGGGCACTTTTTTGAACTTTAGTATATACTGTGGTCCATGTGACTATGGTGCTAAAAACTTATAAAAAAATGCAGGAAACTATCAAAGATAGGTATTTGTAGGTAAAATACTTAAAAACAATTTATTGATTACATCAATAAAATGAGACATAAAAACAAATACCTAAAGGTATTAATTTAGATGTGCTTTATATGGCAATTACAGTGTTCTCCCCAGAAATTTTTTTCAGCCGGGTGGTAGGAAGCTGTAGCCGGGTGGTAAAAAAGGGGGTGTGCCAAAACACGGCAAATTTAGTGCACCCAGTTGTTTATGCCATGGGTATCCAGTAACCTCTTATTGTTTCAATGTTCTACCTTCTCCCAATTATTTGTTACAACTTTGTAATGCCTGCCCCATTAGTATATCTAATTTTTCTATTCTATGTATTTTGCCACAACTGTCCTATGCCATGTATTGT
>NC_092862.1:98964566-98966868 GCF_032062135.1 Pyxicephalus adspersus
AGGAATGGACAAATGTAACCTTACTGCCGGTGTGAATTCAGCCTAACTTCAGATGTGCTCCTGTCTATATTTAGGTAACGTGAACTTTTGTGAAAGCATTTTTTTTTCACTTGATTCTTTTACAAAATTAGCCCAGCAGGCCCATGCTGGCTAAGCTTCCCTCTTTTCTCTGATGCTCACTTGTACATCCAGTGCTGCCTTGCACTGCGCATGCATGAGATTGAACACTATTTTTTACATTATAAGAAATCCTCTGAAGGTGCATGCACACAAGGAGCAGTGCTGAGCCTTTTGGGATATGTGACACAAATATCCCAGGAGGCTGGGGATTTCCCCTTCGGTCTTTACCGAAATGGAAGTGAAGACTGAAGGGAGAGGTCCTCTCCACAAAAGTGTAAAAACAAAAAAAAAACACACATTTTTCCATTACATAACAGAGAAAGTCACTCTTTAATATAATGTTAAAAATGTGGCGATGCTTTAAAAGCATTATGCATGTGATATCAGATGGGGACAAGACAGACAGTGACCCCCTCTCATCACTGCCCATATTCTATATAAAAACACTGTCTGTGACGTTTATCCGCAGTGTGTAATGATATCATTGGCAGCGCAGTGTGATCGCTATGTGAGTGTAAAAGCTGCTTGTCATATTCTGCAGCCTAACAACTCGCTGTGTTCAAACCTTCAGATCTCCTAAACCATTCGTTGTATTAACTTGAAATGTTTAAGGTAAACGTGGAGGGATAGGAAACTGAAACTGTAGGTGCAAGTGGGGGACACTTGTGGCTAAACCTTTTTAAAATGTAATTAGTAAGGCATTATGAGAACATAAATCTCTAGCTAGCAAAGTTTGCTGCTCTGTTACACATATCTGTCTGCATCTTACCTCAAACCCCAATTTCTTCAGAATTAGGAGGTGCAGGGAAACAAAAATATAGGTGGAAGTGGGAGACACGTGTGGCGATCACCTTTCATCACCATGGCATCTTTACAACATTAAAAAAAAAATCGTCCATCAAAATGCACTTCCTTGTTACACATGGCTGTAACCTTCCTGTACCTCAACCTCAATAACATTTAGTGAGCAGAGTTCATTTTCTAATGATGCCATAGTGATGAAGTTTTAGCAGATGTTAGTCACAGATGTTCCCCACTTGTACCTATATTTTTGGTTTCTTACACCTCCCTATTCTCCAATTGAAGTTCAGAATGTTAGATAAGTGGACAGGAATGTGTAACAGGGCAGGCAAGCCCCCATTTTAATGGGCAGAGTGTTTTATGTTCAAATGATGCTGTAGTAATGAGATTGTAAGGGGAGAATGTGCCCGCCACTTGCACCTATATTTTTAGTATATTTTCAGAGAAGCAGACAGTAGTTTTATAGGTATAGATTTGTGACAGGTAGGTATATATTTAGGGGCCCCACCCCAATGCTCCTTGCTATGTTTGTGGCTCCGGGGTCCCCAATTTGCACTTTCAATTTAGGACTCCTAGTTGCACTTTCCCCTGAAACAGCAACCCCAAAGTTCAATTTTCATAACTTTTTACATTTGTGACCCCCATATCTCAAAATTCTTTGAAGCTGGGGGGCTGAAATTGTAGTAACTAGTATCTATGAGGGTCCCCTGTACACCCTGAAAATTACAGGTCATTGTGACATACATATTAGGAGATATGGAGGTTTGTACACAGAGCTGTGAGGATGCAGAATGACATGCAGACTTCACACACGTGGATACATTTCACAGGCAGATTTTTTTAAAATAGAAATCTGAGCTTGTGCTATGAGATGGGGGCGGGGCTGCCTGTGTCTCCTTCACATGAAGGCTGAACTGTGTGTGCTCACCTCTCATCGGCAGCAATCCTCTGAACGGATAACACAGAGCAGCTTCACTGATATCCGTGCATCCGAGGATGAGAGCTGCTGAGAGCTGGGCGGGGTATTCAAATCAGCCGGGCAGAGCAACCGGCTAAAAACCTCTGGGGAGAACTATGAATTAGTTTATCCTGCTACAGTAGTTAGGTCAACTGCATATGAAATATAGTCCACTTGATCTCTGCAGGGTAATGTCATGGCAGGAAAGTTTATTCTTGGGGACACAACACATTTCGCAAAATATTATTCTGGTTCATCTTGAGTACAAAAGGCACACATTCAATATGCATGGTATCAACAAACTATGCACTTCAATGATGCATACCAAAGGCGGAAAGTACCATAAAGGAATGCAGGTAAGTTAGCAGGATAACTATAACACTTAAATTATACATATACTAAATAAAATAAAAAAAAAAAAAA
>NC_092862.1:98967227-99029504 GCF_032062135.1 Pyxicephalus adspersus
TATTTAAGATATTTTATATATATATATATATATATATATATATATATATATATACACACACACACACACACACACACACACCTACTTTTATTCGATATATCTGAAAAGATAGCTGTTCATGCTTAGGTAGGCATATAGTGGCCACACAGGTCCGGTGTCTGATCATCTTGATGGCAGTCAAACATGAAGCAGTGTAACTTTATAAGCATCAGTTTTTATTTAAAAAGGGGTTGTCAAGAATTGGCCTTTATTAGAAATATATGCCAACCTAAGAATAAACAGCCATCTTTAAAGTATTATACCTACACTCCCACATGCTACTTGCTGCCTTTGCTTTACATGTTAGTGCCTATTTTGTTGACACCAAGCATATAAAATGTGTGCTTTATGTACTACAGAGGAAGCAGTAATAATATTTTGCAAAATTTGCCAAATGCCCCCATCTAATCCTTTTCTGCTGCTATTAACCTACAGTGATCAAGTGGACTAGATTTCACATACCTATAGTATCAGGAATATTGAATTGCAGCATAAAGCACAGTGGAGTAAATCCTTTATTTAGATGATGGAATCTGTAATTTGATTATTTTGTATTCAGTAAATCAATTGTTTGTTTTTTAAATATTGTGTAGCTAGCAAGTTGCTTGTAAAGTAACCCTTACCATGCTCTTTTGAGGATTCGATCCCCAGGTGCCCTAAATTGAGCATGTGATATATGTGCAGAGAGAACA
This sequence comes from Pyxicephalus adspersus, assembly GCF_032062135.1. Lineage (NCBI taxonomy): Eukaryota > Metazoa > Chordata > Amphibia > Anura > Pyxicephalidae > Pyxicephalus > Pyxicephalus adspersus. Next base: position 98,967,959 of record NC_092862.1, read on the forward strand.
TTCTGAGGGGCTATCACAGTATTGTATATAACATTAAATATTGATGATCATGATGCTGATGATAATGAGGTCACATGTGCCTGAGCCAGGGTAGCACAATACAATAGGCAGCACTTTGTGACAGGACACCGGTGTCCATCCTATACAAAATGAATAGGCTGCCTTTACCATAATGCTTTTACCATACCTGTGGTCATATAGCGCTCAGATGTGCCTGAGCCTCACCTGTTCTATGTATATAGTAAGAGATGTGCAGAACTCATTGCAATCAGACTATGCTAGAAATGGTAAAGCATTCATCCCATGGCTGTCCATCCCTCTGATTTTATAGCAGTTCCAATCTTTTCCTTGTGGTGTCATTATCTAGTAAACAGACATGACTGAAAATATGGTGAACCGAATCCACGTCCTGCTGTCATAGTAACAAATACACTTGTGCTGCCTCCTTTCACGTTCAATAGGACTCCTTCTTATAACAGAACTCTATACCGAATGTCACCCTACCAAGCAGTGATTGTGTACCTGACAACGTGCACAACACATGGACCTCCTGGGCTCTCCACACACTGCTGAGGATCTGCTGACAGCCTGCAGTCACTTCCTGCTACCGTATGTATCCTAAACTTGCTGCACGCCATATATCTCCTAATACACCCGCATCCTCCATGTGCTCTGTGGATGCTCCTTGCAATGGTTGTGGTGTGAAGTGATTTATTGGCATATTTTTATTTTTGCTATCTTTAGCATTAGAAGTTTCAATGTATTATACAAACTGAATTGATAAAATTAGGTTTTACAGAGTGGTCTTTTATTTAAATTCTTTAAGTGTTTGCTCAGACCTGAGGTAAAACCAGCCATTTGTGAGCAGCAAACACATAAATAGATAAAATGAGGCCAATTATTGTGCAGGTGGTCAGAGGCAGCAGTGTTACCCAACAGTAATGCAGACACTCAATGTAGCTTCTATAACTGGCTTGCCACCCCTGCCGCCCACTTTTGACCTTAATTGAATGTGTTGGTAAACAGCTAAAAATAACAGGGAAAGGGATTTTTTGACATTTTTGGGTGTTTCTGACGCCTGGAAAGTGTACATAGTGTTGTGGACAGGAAGTCTAACATGGCTGATTAGGTGGACACGGTGGGGCTGTTTAACCCAAGCCACTGAAATCCTGAGCTGTGGGATGCCACCGATGCCTTATACTCAACACTGGGGGAAAAAAAAGCAAACGTGTGCATGGGGTTTCTCAAACATTTCTACACCAGAGCCCAACAGGTGATGGGTCTTCATTATTATGGGGGAGTGGTAGCAAGGAGTATTTTGCATCAGACATCCTAGTTTACTTGCAAGGGAAGCCAGGTGCATTGGTAGGCAAGGTGAGAATTAAAAGCCACCCAGGTGCATTGGTAGGCTAGATGAGGACAGCAAGGCACCCAGGAGGACTTCTAGGTCAGAAGAGGATTGGAGGGCAGCCAGATGCATTGGTAAACCAGAAGATGATAAAAAGGAGGTCAGGTGAATTGGTAGGCCAGCTGAGGATAGGAAGGCAGCCAGGTGAATTTGTAGGCCAGAAGAGCATAAGAGGAAAGCCAGGTGCATTGGAAGGCCAGAAGAGCATATGAAGGAAGCCAGGTGCATTGGTAAGCCAGAAGAGGATAGGAAGGCACTCGGGTGCATTGGAGAGCCATATGTGGATAGAATATCCAGCCAGATAAGGATAGAATAGCATCCAAGTGAATTGGTGGACTAGCTGAGGATAGTAAGACACTCAGGAGTTCATTAGCAGGACAGATGAGCATAGAATAGCAGTGAGGTGCATTGGTAGCCCAGAAGAGAATAGAAAGGCAGACAGGTGCATTGCTAGGCCAGGTGAGGACATGAAGGCAGCCAAGTGCAAGTTCATTGGATAGCCATGTCAAGTCCACCTAATTTAACCTCCTGGGCGGTTCATTTCTGTCCGGATTTATATGTCTAAAAGTAGTACATTGTTTTTCATGAAAATGTATTTTACAGTATAATATAATAGTATGAAAATGATAAAGTTTGAAACACAAATTCATGTCAAAATAATAAATGAAATACATTTAAAAAATTAAAAAAAAAAAAATTAAAATATTATACTCATACTATTATATTATACTGTAAAATACATTTACATAAAAGACAATGTATACATACACTGTATTGCATTCAATACAGTTATTTTGTATTGAATGCAACGTAAATAGATTTAAAATTCCCGCCACAACGGCCACATGTAACGACATCACCGGGAACTCCCAGTGACTCATCGGATCCAGAGGACGTTGGCTGGAGGAAGCGAGGAGATGAGGATTGTGAAGGAGGACGCCAGCGGATAAGGTAAGGCTCTATTTACTATTGTATTTCACTGTTTTAGCTAACCCGAGTATGGCTCGGGGTTACTGCTTTTAGCAACTTTTTTCTACCCCGAGTCGGGGTTAAATTGACCTAAAGTTTGAAGTTTAAAAAAATTTTTTTTTTTGTAATGGAAGTTGTAGAAATGCTGCATACCAAATTAATTCACATAAAAAAAATTAAAAAAAAATAAATATAAACAACATTTGTAAAATTTTTGAAATACATAATTTTGCTAACACAAAAACAGTAAATAAAGCAAAAACAAAACAATACAATTTTTCAATTTTAAAACATAGCCAAGAAAAAAAAAGGCAAGTGCGGTTCATTGGAGCATCCAGTTGCAAAAGCTCTCTCATCCAGTTGCAAAAGAAGACCAGATTTCTGTAGATGGCTGTGCTATAATTTCCCCAATATGTCTAAAGGCTTTCCACACATTTTTTGTGCAAATGCAAAGCAAAGAGACTGCTTTAGAAGATATTTAGCACACATTCAGAAGTAGAATGAAAATTTTTAAGTATATAGATCATTAAAACAACATAAATAAAATTAAATAAAGCAAAAATCTTAATATAATTAAGATACGGCAGTGGCAAATGATCACCTCAAGGGATATGATATAAGGAAAGATGCTCCACTGGTAAAATTTGTCAAACATGAAGTAAATTATTACCCAATGTTATGCAGGGGTTATAGGCGAGCTAACAACACTAAATAACGAACAAGTGAATGATCCACTAATCTGTAAAGACTCATTACCACCACTACCCTGGCCACTGTGACCTTGAGAGAGAATTTTTGGAAACTGATATCTAAATATCAACAGGAGTGCCAGGTATCCACCCTGACCTACCAAACACCAGCTCCTTTCCCATCCTTCACCCAAAACTCACCCATTGTTTTTCCTATTCTAGTCAACTCTACCCTGGCCAGTTTTCCCAATTACAGCCTGCCCCTCAACTGCCACAAACTCAACCCCGTTCCTCCTCCCACAACCAGCACCTCCCAGAATGCCAGCCTTGTTCCTCCTCCTACAACCAGCCCCTGCCACAACAGTTTGGGGCATGCCAGCCCTGCACATCCCCCCTACCATTCCACTGCAATTTGATGAAAGGGTATTCCTTTCAGCATTAAGCTTTACACCATTCACAAGACTAATATTGTTGGTTGTAACATCATTTTTGCACCTGCTTTGGGATGTACCCACAGATATACAACACCCTATTGTGTAATGAGTCTATTTGTGATTGTATTATCAATTTATGTTTACTTACCTTATCCCCCCTTTTCCTATAGTTTTTAACTGTTATGGGGTTTTTTTCAGTTTTGGTGCTCATTTTTCATTTTCAATGTTGATTTTTTAACACAATCTGCCTATTTCATTTTTGTACCCATATTTTGTTTTGTGTCCTGTTGTTGTTTATATATTTGTTTTCTGAAAATTGTTAGATAAGGATTGTATAATAAAAAAAATAAAAAATGTTTTATAAAATAAAGAAATTATAAAACTGAATATTTTCTAGATTAAAATTCTAAACATTTTCTAAATTTTTAGTTTTAAAGTTTTCCTAAGGTAATCCCCCCACACATTAGCATGCAGGCAATTGGAAGGTTAACAAATGTATAAAGCCCTGCCCAAAAGCATTTCCTGGTCACATCCTAATAACATTTTTTTCAAAGAAGTAGACCAAGAAATGACACAGATCCTACATATGTAAGACAAGATAGAGTAGTTCTATTGTGATGGTAGCTCTTCCTCTGACGATATAAAGTAGGCCTCAGATTTGTCTCTGGTAAAGGTTGCCTGATGTGTGCCCTGACAAAATGTCCAAATGTACATCTGACATGTCCTCAATATCATATTCTTCTTTTTACCATAAATGGCTCCAACACAATTGGGGAACTGCAATTTCTCTGCAGCCTCAGTCCACGTCTGCTTGGCGGGGTTAGGCATGAAGAGGGTTTGCAACACTTTCCACAATACTCTAGTTGGTTGATTTGCCAAGGAGAAATCGATAACACAGTGAAGCAAAAGACTCTCCAGTCACCAGAAACCTACCAAGAACCCAAAAATTAATAATATTATCATAACCCACTATATATATAGCACCGACATATTACGCAGCGCTGTACAGTGTCCACAGTCATGTCACTAGCTCTCCCTAGAAGGGGCTCACAGTCTAATGTTCCTACCATAGACATTGGTCTTTAGTACAATCTAAGGTCAATTTTTGGAGAAAGCCAATTAACCTAACTGTGTGGTTTTGAAATGTGGGAGGAAACCGGAGTACCCAAAGGAAACCCACGCAGACGGGGGGAGAACCTGCAAACTCTATGCTGATAGAGCCCTGGCCGGAGTTTTGAACCTGGGACCTATTGCTGCAAAGGCCAGAGTGGTAAGATAAAACATAAGTCTATAAAATAAGTAAATAGACAATTTTTAAATATATTGATTATGCACTATATTCTATTTCCAATATGTGTCTGCTTAGAAAGAATGAGAAATAAGGTTTGCCTTGGTTATCCAAAAAAATTGGAATAAATTTTAGATGCAAGCAGAACATGTTAAGTCATAGGTATCGAATAAGATAGAGAAGAAGAAGAACTAAAAGAAGAAGAACTAGAAGAAGAGTTAAGAAGGAGAAAGGTCGCCAGTACACATTAACTTCTATCATATTGTAGAATGTAAATGCAAATGTATAAAATGTCTATAAAGGACATACAGATATGAAAGCTAAACTTAATTATTTAGACAGGTGGGCACTGTGAGGGACATTACATCGTGCACAATTTTTGGTCCATTGTAGAGCATTGGAAAGCCTATAACACATTTTTTTTTTAGTTAGATCTTACACTTGTTTTTATGAATTTTTGGGTGAATAATCCAGAAATTACCAGTTTCTTGCTATCACATCCAGTTTTTACGATACAGGGTACCCTCCATTTTTGTAAAAAAACATTTAAATTTTTTTGTTCATACAAAGAATTTATTGGTACTCTATTATAATTTTTTTTACAGTAAAACATTTGAAAATTATTCAGGTAAGCAGTTAAGGTAAAACTTTACACTTATATCTTTTCCTGGAGTGTTCAGTGTTGGGAAAATCCTGCCGGATGCTCCAACAATAGTCAGCTATCATATGTACATCCCATCTACCCTGATACTGTCCTTCCATGACCTTCAAATATTGCTGGAATCGTTCACCTTGCTCATCCCTGACTGCACCAAGGTTTTCCAGGAAGTTAGAAAGATGGCTATGCAGAAAATGCACCTTGATGCTCATATTGCAACCAAGCATTTTGTAGCTCTCCAAGAGTTTCTGGACAATTTCTGTGTAAATATTTGCATGTGTGTTTCCAAGAAAGTCCTTGACAATGGCTTTGAATTCTTTTCGACTTCTGACATTGTCCTGATGAAATGTTCGTCTTTGATCAGCTGACGAAAATGTGGACCATCAATCACAGCGTCCTTTATTTTTTCAAATGAGAGGCTAGGAATTGCCAAAATGAGGTACTTGAAACAGTCTCATTCAGTTGGCAAAGCTTTAACCAACTGCTTCATCAGACCAAGATTCATGTGCAGAGGCGGGAATATAATATTCTTTCAATCAACAAGTGGCTCATGTATTGTTTTAAATTGTTCCCCAGTGTAATTAGCTGTTCTATAGCAACCAATGTTAACACATGAACTATTACACATTCACATAATGCACTTGGCTCAAATACGATGAAGTGCAGAACCCCATTGGAACTTTTGGGACACTTCTGTACTATATTCACAAAGAAAGAAATTTACATAAGTTTGACACCAAAACTTTACTATTATAAAAGATTAAAATATTATACCAGTAGAAATTGCAACCAGGATAGATCAATTTCATATTAAGGTATTGTTTGGAATTTTTTGATAGTATAGTACTTACATTTAACAAATAAGTCTATATTTAGAGTATTATACTAAAGGGCGAACAGGTAGTCCCTGGGTTACATACGAGATAAAGACTGTAGATTTTTTTCTTATATTTGAATTTGTATGTAAGTCGTAACAGGTACATTATTTTAATAAATGCAATTAGGACAGATGTTTTTCTCAACATGGTGTCAGTTACTGTATAAAATCCTTACTGTTAGTTAATCACAAAGCAAAAAAAAAAAAAAAACTTTATGGACTCTAGACATTTATTAACTTCCGGAGCAAGCTGTGCTTTAATATGCAAAAAGAAATGCACAGTTTGTCTTGGTCATTAAAGAGTTACAAGAGGTTTCAGAAACAGCTTACCCTTCTACGATCACCCACAACCTCAGCAGTGTGTAGCAAAAGATTTTTTCTGCAAATCATGCTAACTGCCTCCTCTCCCCCATCAAGTTTCCTTCCTGCACACAAGTGAGCAGGGAAGCCGCGTTCATATCTAGAAGTCATCTGTATGTCGAATGTCCTTAACTTGGGGACTGCCTTTATTAATAAATCAGTAAATCTGACATTCCCCAAATGTTCTCTACTGGACAATCAATCACTGCAATTGAAAACAGAAGAAGTTCAGTACCCTGGGTACATAAAGGGACAGAAAAGTACTAAGGTAGGCTGTGGCATTTAAATATGGTAAATAGGTCTGAGTGCCAAGGAAATATCCCACTCACCATTACACTACTGCCAACCTGAACTGTTGATCCAAGGCAGGTTGGATTCATGCTGTTGAGATCAAGTCAGACCCTACCATCTGAATGTCACATCAGAAAATGAGACTTCATCAGATCAGACTACATTTTCCCAATCGTTTTTAAATAATTTTGGTGACCCCATTCAAATTGTGGCTTCAAGTGCCTGTTGGCATTAGCTGAAAGGAATTGCATTTGGTGTGGTTTCCTGCTGCTGCAACCCATCTGCTTCAAGGTATGATATGCATTTAGAGAGTCCCTTCTGTATACTTTGTTTATAACAAGTGGTTATTTGGGTTACTGTTGCTTTTCTATTGAATCAGTCAGACCATTTTTGTCACTGTGTCACAAGGCGGGATGGTGGACCTTCCATGTCCCTTGGCTCCTTGGCAGAGAGGTGTACAGGGCGCAGAGTCTAAGCAACAGCCTGGATTTCTCCAGAGCCTCTAGAGGTGAAGATGTTGCACTGTAAGGTTGTTGCCAGGTTGCACACAGAGGCTTGTAAGTGCTGACAGGTAGACAAGCCAGAGGTCAGGACAGGCGACAAACAGTAGTAGTAAGGCAGAGCCAAAAGGCAGGGCAGGCAGAGAGCAGGAGTAGTCAGGTGAAGCCGGGGTCGGTATACTAGAGTATCAATAACAGGAGATGCAAACAGAAACAACTGTAACTTGGAAACATAGCCAAGATGAACTACTTGTTCAGTCACTTCCTTTTATAGGGGAGGTCATGTGACAAATGGGAATCACGTTACCAGCCACTGGAGGGAGTGCTGGAGCAGAGGCAGCTCAGGTGGTGTTCACACTTCTGCTAGCAGATGGACTGCTTCTGCAGGCTATATGTATGTAAACATTATTCTTGCTGTTATCTCCAACCTGCCTATGATCAATTGAGAGTCACCACATCTATAAAACACATGGCACTCATACAGTTTACATGCTTGCTGATTCAAGGCATGGTAATCCCCTTTCTTCCCAAGTATATTCAGACATCTCAGCTTCTCATAAAACATGGAATCCCACAGGTATCACAGTTATGAATGTAATTTCTCTTCTTAGTATTTTCCTGCAGCTTTTCTGAACAAGTGGCTGATTTCCTATACTGTACAATATATTCCAGGTTCTAATAACGCAGCATTCTGCAGCAATATTACAAAACGTAGAGAGGACAGTCCTTTCAGAAAATTTATTAGCCTCTGTTCCTAAACTAATTAGTGGGCCTGATTTAGCACAATTTATGAGTAGGCTACCAAAATGCGTCATAGTGCAGTTTTATATTTGTTAAATATTTAACATGCTACTGTAATCCTAGAAAAAGTCTCGAAGCGTTTTGCATACATATTTTTAAAATATATACCATGCTTTTTTTATTACATTAGGAAAATGTAAATTACTTTGAAAGCTCACACTAAACTATTGGAGACTTTTAAGCTTTTTATGCAAGCTAGGTATAGCTCATGTGTTTTTTTTTTTAATTTCTGTGAAAACATTTAGTTATTAATCTTTTAATCTAAATATATTCTCCAATATACATTACACTCTACCCAACTGTAACTTACAGTTTAATAAGTGTACAAACTGGAGTAAGTGTGCTGTTTTTAGGATGTATTAAGCTCTACAAGCTGCACCTGCACTTCCCTGTTTTGTCAAACTCAGTGAAAGTATCACAATAGAAACAGTAAGGTCTCTATTTATAAAACAAGAAATCTGACACTCCCCAAATATTCCTCTTGTTGCACAGATTACACAGCTGAACAAAAAAAATTCAGAAATGACATCAATTTCATTAAATTAGTTTTGATACAGGAATCAGAATGGACGATTTTACCAACAACAAATGTTAACACAGTATATTATTATCAATCTTTATTTACAGTGATGTTTTGCATTTTATATAATAAATGTAGCATTTTTTTCCTGAAACTTTCTTTTGCCTTCTTTTTATTCATACATCTCTTTTTTTTACATTTGTTTAAATGCCCCTAATGTATTTTGCTACATTTGTTGTGAAAATTCTCAGCAAAAACAGAGAAGAAACATTACAGAATTTATGAAACAAGTATATCTTGCATATTTTGGTATTAAACTGGGGGACTAAGATAAGTATTGGGCTCCCCATACGGTATGCAAAACTTGTGTTTTGTCTACGTCAGTGGAAAAATGGAAAACTGAAAAGTTTGAAATTTGGTGTACCTATGGTATGGCGAGAGCCCAAAAATAATCATAATGATTGTTATTTTTCTGCTGTGAATGTAAAAAGTTTCAATCATTACAAGAAAAACAAATGGGAGTACCCTGATTTGGAATCAGAAAGAGGACCTGTGCGGCATGGTGCTGATGTTCCCATACCAGTGTTCAGTACACTCCCTGATATTCCTGTATCTGACATTGAGGATATACAGGGTTTGGAGTGTAATCCAGGAGTTAGCAGTGGAAGTGAATATGAAGGAAGTATTGCATCAAACCAGCAGTTCTCCCAAGAAGAGCTCAATGATTTATTACATGGCCTAAGTCTGTCAAAACAAGCATCTGAACTTTTAGCTTCCAGACTAAAAGAAAAGAACTGCCTGAGACCAGAAGTTAAAATAACGGTTTATAGAACAAGAGAGGTGACACTCCCTCCATATTTCAGTGAAGATGGAGACTTTGTGAACTGTGGTAACATCCCTGGACTACTAGGCCACATGGCAGTACTAGAATACCGAGCAGAAGATTGGCCGCTTTTCATAGACAGTTCCACTCGAAGTTTGAAATCTGTTTTAATGCATAATAGCAACTGCTATGCATCAATTCCAACGTTCACTCAACAAAACTTAAATAAGTACATGAAAATATCCAAATGGTCTTACAAAAGCTTTGCTATAATGAACACCAATGGTCTATATGTGTTGATTTCAAAGTGGTGAACTTCCTACTTGGACAGCAAAGTGGATACACAAAGTACCCATGTTTCATGTGCTTGTGGGATAGTAGGATAATGGGATAGTAGTGGGATAGTAGTATAAACAAAACTAGTCGGGCTCTAGAATATATTTTTTTAGAAGGATTTGAACAGCCAACTTTTAATGTCTATTATACAATTATTTGCGAGAAAGCCACCTTCTACCTCATGAAGCCAACCATGCCTATATTAGTGTAATTCCCAAACCGGGAAAGGACTCCACTGATATCACTAAATACTGGCCCATCTCGCTAATCAATTGTGATCTGAAACTTATGACCAAGATATTGTCAGCTCCTTTAAATTTGTTTTTGGGAGGCTATATCCACACAGGTCAGGTAGGCTTATAGGCCTGCAATATAGGCAGGCTCCTGACCATACGAGATGTTCCATTATTATTATTATTATACAGTATTTATATAGCGCCATCATATTACGCAGCGCTGTACAAAGTCCATAGTCATGTCACTAACTGTCCCTCAAAGGAGCTCACAATCTAATGTCCCTACTATAGTCATATGTTATTAATGTGGTCTAAGGTCAATTTTTAGGGGGAAGCCAATTAACCTTACTCCATGTTTTTGGGATGTGGGAGGAAACCGGAGTACCCGGAGGAAATCCACGCAGGCACAGGGAGAACCTGCAAACTCCATGCAGATTCCATTGATTTAATATCCTAGCTTCACTGTAACTGGGACAATGGTCCTAAAAAGAGAGAGGCACTCCTTCTGGCAATTGACCTGCAAAAGGCCTTCGATAGTATGTCCTGGTCGAAAACTGAAACTTTTTTCAATTTTGTCACTTATGGGCTTTTGGGGAATAATTTATTTTATTTTTATTTTATTTTTATAGCATGCAAGCCTTTTACAACAAACCTATATGAAAATATCTCATTAGGTGGCTTCCTCTCTCCCAATACCAGAAGAGGTACAAGACAAGGCTGTCCATTATCTCCACTTTTATTTAGCTATTGAACCTCTTGCTAGGGCTAACCGAGCGAATCAAGATATCAAGGGGATCCAGAGTGGCCAGACAGAACATAAATGTTCACTCTTCTCGAATGTACTTATGTACTGTATGTGACTCATCCACATATTATACTCCTAAAACGATTCCAACTGTTGGAGACTTTTGCAAGCCTTTCAGGTCTCCAGGTCAATCGATCCACATCCCAGGCCTTTAACATTATTATTCTAGGGCCTCAGTTGTTAATTTTTAAAGAAAATTTTGATCTCTGCTGGGAGGAAAATTCCCTTTAATACTTGGGGATTCATTTAACCCCTAGGTACTAGTCCGTGTTCCAAGCCAAAAATACCCCTCTCCTCAACAAGATTTATGCTAATTTAAAATGATGGTCTAGCTCCCCCCGTCATGGCTGTGTCGTATAGCCTCGATTAAGATGATTGTCTTGCCTAGGATTTTATACCTCTTTCACACAATCCCAATTCATGTCCCATTCTCCATTCCCAATTCCCTTCAATCTAAGATCATGAATTTCATCTGAGGCAGTAGACGGAGCAAAATCCAAAAAAACACCATGTGGGCTCCCAGGTCTCAGAGTGGTTTGGGCATCCCCCCTCTCAAATATTATTATATAGCAGCTCATATTGCACAATTATCTCATTCCACATTATAGGGGGTGAGGCCACAATGGGCAGAGTTAGAAGAGTCTGCTTGCATACATGGGGGAATCGCCTCCAGCATGTGGTCCCCTAAAGAAAAAAAAAAAGTGGTCACAGGGTGACACTCAGTTCCGTCACTGATCGAGGTTTTGTTCTGCTCATGTACCGCTTACTCTGTTATGGAACAATCCAGAGTCTTCCCCTGGCAGCGATCCAAGTAGTTTTAAGTGGCGGCTTGATAAGGGCTTCTACTGAATTTTTTAGTTTTGATTATTTGGTCAGTAAAAGGGATCTCCTGAGACAGGAATACTTCTGTTACAGACAAATTAAATCATTTGTCATCCTATGTGTTCTACTCTATTTGAAAGTTCCTGTAGATCTATTGCTGATACCAAAGGTCAAATCTCAATAATTTATGCTGCCCTGGCATCCCCCCCCCCCTGGACAAACTGTCATACATGAGGGCTTGGACAAATGATCTTGGGCTCTCCTGGTCCCATGGAGAATTGAACGAAGTACCCTTCTCTCTTCCTAAAATTTCTCTCAATTCATCATTAGTAGAGGCTAATTATAAAGTTCTCCTCAGATGGTGTTTAGATGGTACCAGACAGACTTTCCAAATGTCATACCTCTACCTCCCCACTGTGCTTCAGAGGTTGTGATGCCAGGGGCACCATGGTACATATGTGGTGGCCCTGCCCTATAGCCCAGAATGTTTGGTCAGAAATATCCTAAATAATTTCCAGAGTTTTAAAGAAGGCGGGATGTACCAAATACTCCGGAGAGTGCTTTATTTACTAAATGTGATGTGGAGGTTTGCAAATACTCTTTAAAAAGTGATAAAACTTATTCTGTTAGCAGCTCACATGACTTTGGCTAAATCGTGGAAATCTAATGTGATTTAGCTAGACCCTCTCTTTGCAAAAATGGACTGGATTATGGTTAATAATCAGCTAACGCACACACTTAATAATACTTTAGGAACATTTTATTCTATTTGGGACCCCTGGAAGGAATATAGATCACACTAGATGGGTGACGCTTTTATGTAACATAGTTTTTTTTTTTTTTTTAGAGTCCTCCACCCCCCTTTCCCCTTGTCCCTGTCTTTTCCACTCCTTTGGCCTCTTCAGCTTAGCCTTCGGGCATAAAGGGTTCTTTTTTATTTACAGTCTTTTGCATGTCATTTTTTTTATTATTACTTATCACAGAATATTATTTTGCATTCTGTAAGCTGGTAAGGCATGTTTGTCCATCTGTTATTACTTTTGTTCTTATTATTTTAATTATTGTTGTTATTATGTCATTTTCATTTCTCTGAAAAACATAATAAAAACTTTGAAATACAACGTTAAATGTCTATTAACCCTTATGTGTGCAGCAATCTATTTAAACCAGCACTCATCCTATGAAGGGAGTCCCTGAAACACATTGTATTGTTTCTTAAAGTATCTGAAATACTTTTGGAGTAATACAATTTATGGTATGTCATTTTTGATTCCTTAATCCGTTCCTGTTCATTTTTTATCTTCATTTTTGTAAATGTGTGTGCAATGAGCGTTTCATCTCATGTGGAATACATTTAGGTATATTATATGAAATATATTGATATTAGAGTTGATAGGCTTCTGGAAATATAAGATGTTCCTGTAATATTACTAGCATCAGCTTTAGAACTGAGCCTGGGGACTACTGCACAGGAAAAATATGCAATAAGAGTAACTGAATTATAAATACTACTGGACTGTAGTGAAGTGAGACATGTAATGACACGTGAAGCCAGGATTTAATGGTGTTTGGTAACATGTTCCTCTGTTTTACCCAAGAAAGAGATTAAAGGACAAACCTTAAGTAAATGTTAGAACTGCAGTTTTGTAGACCTTATTTGGGATCCAGCTCCATAGTGTCTTGGAAGGAATGGCTGGGCCAAACAGTCCATCCCTCTACCAGGCCAGGATTTGGTGGTGGCTCTGGAGCACCTGCCTATTACTAATAAAATAGGAATCTGCATTTTAGATAGGGAGATGGCGTTAGAGCCTGATGCCATGTGTGGATCAGGAAGAAAGGCTTTGTAAGCACCCAGAAATGTCCATGTGAAAGAAACACCACAAGGCCCACTTGGCCAGCTCCCTTAATTTGGAGACCTCCTTGTTTTTCCAAGCCATTTTGCATACAGGCCTCACACAGCCTTTTTTTTACTGAGGTATACCAGTTACATCATTACCTGATGCCATACCCAGGTCCTTTAATCCCTTCCCCAGGTAAAGTTGGGAAAAATGCTGCCAAATACCCTCTAATCCTTATATAACTAGATATAACATTAGGAAGATTATTCTTTAGATTTGTTTTTCAGGTATATCTATCTATTCACTCATCCATGTTTGTGTGTATCAGCTGAATAAAATAATACTTTGCAGCTGTTAGGTCAATATCAATAAAATGTCATTATTTTTCCTTCTCTACTTTTCTCTCAACAGAGATTTTCAGAATCTTTCAAAATATTATTGTTACTTTTTCGAACAATGTAGGATAAGGTATGTTTGTCTAAAATTCTTCTGTATATATATTTGTTTTAGAGTAATAATAAATAAAATCTTGCCTGAAAAGGTTATTCCAAATCCTTGGTTGATTGAAGCCGTCTTACATATACATACATACTTTATCACATCTCTTACAGTGAAAACAAACTATATGCTTGCAAAATCTAAGTTACATCTGATATTCTGAACCCCTCTAACTTCAGTTTAACTAACCACTGGAAACCATCAAGGTGAAAAAAAATCTTCAACCTTTTTTCACCTTCAGTCTCTTCTTTCTGGCAGCCCTTTCTTGTGTGTCCTCCTATTATCTGAATGGCAGCACAGTATGATGTGGTCCCAGCTTTAGTTTGATAGGGTTCTTATCTTGGGACTTGTCTTTTAGATATGTATTGGAGGTACCTATCTGCTGAAAGAAGGACCCCACCACACCTTAAATGGCAGCTGAAAACAGCAGGTAGCAATCTGCAAAATTACAAGCAAAAAACAACCATCAAGATTTACTAAATAAATAGGTAGAGAAGAAGAGAAGATTCCTCTGTAAAAAAATCAATAAAATACTTACCTGTTCCACGCTTTCCTCAACATCCAAGGTGTGCAGAGAATTATGTTATTTGGACAAACTTTAGGTTGCTTCAGATTTCTGGTTCCCTGCCTTGTATCTTCTACTGAACCCCCTTGTTGCTGCAGGGCACATTAATAAATAAATGTTTTCATTTTGTGAAGGTGTATATTTAATTTAAGGAAGTGTCTGAAACTTGGGCACATATTTTCTACTGGAGAATCTAGGAATAGGGAGGTGATATGAAGTGGTCAGTAGGTTTGGCATGGTGCCAAGAGATGTGACTTTTATTCTGCACAGAGTGCTGTACCAGTTTATCTTTGTTATTCATTATTGGAGACCCATCTGAAGATTAAATAGGCAACAGATGACATCAGGTAGGTGAGGACTAGGACTACAGAACAGATTCCTCTGTCCTCTTCTATACAGTGAAAATATAAAGTGTACACACCCCTGTTAAAATACCAGTTGTGATGTACAAAATGAGACCACAATAAATCATTTTGATTTTTTTTACTACCTTTATTGTGACCTATAACCTGTTCATTTTTGATTAACAAAACAACCAAATCTGTTGGGGAAAAAATAGAGTATACAAAAAGTATGATAAGTTATTTGCATAAGTGTGCACACCCTTAACCTCCCTAGCGGTATTCCCGAGTGTGACTCGGGGTGGAAAAAATTGCAAAAAGCGGTAATCCCGAGTCACACTCGGGGTACCTTTGAGGGTCCCTCTTACCTTATCCCCGCACTCCAGCGGCGATCTCACGATCCCGCTGTGATGGCGGGGCGCTTCTCCGTCGGCCAGGCGGGAAATTTAAAAGCAGATTACGGAGTAATCTGCTTTTAAATACCGCCCGGGTCCCCACCACCCCGATGCACGCATCTCGTCAGAGATGCGATCACCAATAGTAAATCCAGAGGGTGATGCCAGCGGAGATTTCCCGCTGGCAGCACCCCCTGAATCTACTGCTGTCCTGCTCGCATCTCCCGGAGGCTGATCTCCGGGTGATGCGAGCAGGAGAGTGAGCAGTGGGGACATCATCCCCTACTCCCGGAGGACATCCCCACCGCATCACCCGGCAAGATGTGTGACATCTTCCGGATGATGCGGTGGAGTGATGGATTCTGGGGGCGTGAAATTTAAAAGCAGATTACTATGTAATCTGCTTTTAAATTTTTTTTTTAAAGTAAAAACACATCAAAACATATAATAAAAGTATAAATACATATTGTAGTGCACCAAGCATCATTGCCCAGTGCCCTGATTTACATTTTGCACGCTATTAGCCCTGACCTTTTAATGACTTTTTAATCACTTCCTGAATTGAAGTAAATTTTTTTTTCTAAAATCTGCATATAATTTATATTATTATTAATCAATAATATTGCACCCTTGTTTGGAAAATTTCAGAAGGAAATTTTTGATAAAATTTTTTTTTTTGGATAAATTACATTGTTTTGGGCTAATATTTCATTATTTTTTATAATAATGATTTATAATTATGTATTATTTTATAAATTATGATTCTAATATAATAAATAAATATAATAATTATACCCGGGAGTTAATCCTAAGAATTACAGGCCCACAATATAAACAAAAATTTCTACGCAAAAAAAATAGGATCACTTTTTGCATCAAAAAATGACAGAATTAGAACGCTAGGGGGGTTAAACTGATACCATGTTTAAAGAAGGTCATTTGGCCTTGTTTTTGTCCGGAGGTTACTTTTACATTCCTTATTCTTTGCTCTTGCAGGCTTCCTCCTCAATGCAACAGATCTGCCTTAGATTCTTCCCATAGGTGTTCCTTCCATTGATCAAGGCCACTGACATCATCACCAACATTGCAGGAGCAGAAGTTCTGCATTGAGGTCACTGATTCCTTTCTCACAACTTGGAGTGCCAGAGGAATAAGTGCACTGGCTGTCGGGGCAAGAGAGTAAGAGGGAAAGTGCCCATAGACAAACTAAGCATTTAACCTAATCAAAGCAGTAGAAGCTCCACAGTAAGGATAGTTTTTTTTATTTCTCTGCAGTTACGCTTTATATTTCCTAAAAGCCTGCATATTAGTGAAATTAAATTAGGAACAGATGAAGGTTTGGAAAAATTTTTTTTTTCAAATCAATAAAGCATACCTGTATTTAGAATTTTCGCTTTACATAAAAAGGTAGAGGACCCTTTTATGTAGCATAAAAACTCTGTTTTTTTTTTTCTTTAGGTGCAACACCCTTTAAAAAAAAATAAAAAAAAGGGTGCAGTACCACCCCCTAATTCTCGGCCACCTAGGCAGTTGAGAATTATTGGGAGCGCAAAGCCCCCCAGGATTCCTGCGTCAGGCATCCCGGGAGGCTCTTGGGTGCTGCTTCTACGCATGCCCGAGCATCTCAAAGCATGCCCGAAGCATTTGCTCAAAGAGAACATTTTGCGGATATCACACATGCGCAGTGAGATTGACAATTTTTCATCCTTCGTCCCCCGATCTCGCGCCTGGGTCAGGTGACGTAGGATGAAGAACCCAGAAGAGAAGACGAAGATGGGTCGGGACCACGGGGGACCAGATGCTGGACACCCCGGGAGTTATAAGTCTGACCTACGTAATTAAAGGTAAGTGTGTGTTTTTTTTTTTCATGTTTTGAATATAGTTCCTCTTTGAGTTAATACGTCTTTGTACACCATTTCATGGTGATCTGATTAAACAATGAAGAAATGTACTTTGATTCTCTTTACTGTTGATTGCTGCTTTCCCTTCAAATTCCGATAAATCCAGCACAATTAGTGTGTAGTGACACCATGTGGTAATTATTTGTACAGCATTCATAAATGTGTAGGATTTGCAAATGCAGAAACTGGTTAAGGTTAAGTCCAATATTGTATTTTGGTATAACTGGAGAAGATATGAAAATGCAGAGTTTCTTTTTGCACATAGTTGATGGATTATTCAGCGTTCACAAAAACAAACAACTTTTCTTTGCTTCAATGTTCAATAGGTTAAAAAGTCTAACAAAAGCTTTGTACTGCCGTTCATTCAAGTCTTGAAATTTAAAGAG
Source organism: Pyxicephalus adspersus (assembly GCF_032062135.1). NCBI lineage: Eukaryota > Metazoa > Chordata > Amphibia > Anura > Pyxicephalidae > Pyxicephalus > Pyxicephalus adspersus. Next base: position 98,985,700 of record NC_092862.1, read on the forward strand.
TTCTGGCATACAACACAGTTTTTTTCTGGCAGGGCAAGGGACCAGAGTTTTCTCTGCTGCAGTTCAGTAGCCCTTACATGCCTCCTACTAACTCCTAGCCCAGTGTTTCTCAACCAGGATTGTGTGGAACCCTAGGATTTCTCCAGAAGTTGCTAAGATTTCCTTGAGACATGAGCAAATTGTACCTCCTAGGTCAGTTACCACTGATCTTTATGGATATCTGTAAGAGTGACATTCTTCCCACTGCCCAGCAATGTCACATACATTCTTCCTACTGACCACCACTATATTGTACAATGAATTGCGGATACAGTAACTATAGCAGGGTTCTCTGGAGATCTGAAAGTTATTATATATTTGAATGTTTTTATTAAATTCAAACAGATAAAGAAAAAAGGAAAAACTTTAACCATATAAAAGTACATTATAGAATCAGCGAGTTAAATATTTATATTTAAGTTGCATCAAAAATACATCCATTTTATAATTATAAACAATTAAGATAACAAATCCTAAATATAGACAATAAAGACAAAAAGGAAACATCCAACAATTTTGTGCATGTAAGTCATTTAGTACATCAAATAGATAATCTTCTTATATATATAGTATGTCAACCAGAATAGGAAAGAAAAAAAAAAGAAAAAGAAAAAAGAAAAAAAAAAGAAGAAAAATTACAGTCAGGAAGGAAAAGACTTCATATACTATATAAAAAACTGCTCAAAAATAATCATATGCGCGCCTTACTAAAGGAAATCCATGGTTCCCATATCTAACCAAATTCAATCAGGGAATTCCATTTATTTTAAATGGTTCCCAAGAAACACTGCACTAGCCTGTGACTGAACAGTGAAGGGAGAAGCAACAGACTGATAAACCTGAGTTTTGCTGGGTGCTCTTCTCTTACCGGCATACTCATTGCACTGTGGTACTAATGATTGAATCCATGTGATGTTTTTTCCTCCCGGTTTGGAGGTCTGACCTACAGTGGTTTGCTAGAGCTTGATTTCATGACAAAATCGGGCACTTATTCCACTTGCATTTAAAAAGTGCATTATTGTATTGTTGTTTCCAGAGCTGCATTAATTTGTGTTTTTTTTGGCTTTGAGTTATTATTCTTTTATATTGTATATTTTCTTTTATGAAAGATTAAATGTATTGCAGTACACAGGTTTTCTGGCAAACCTCACACCTATGTACATGCTACGCAACGGAAGATTAGCATCCCTTTCAATATGTACGAGATCTGCTAGCTGTTGATGAGCCATCACATCTGGTCACCCTGGAGCTAAATGACTTTTATTTTGGCTAGGGAGTATGTTCACAGTACATCATGGTTACTTATGCTAAATGCACCTGAATGTTTCATGTTCCAATCAAGCTTGTATACCATTGTGTAATTTATACAAACATAATTGTACAACTAATAACCAGAGTGTAATCAAAGTATGAACAATAGGACAAACATGATATTTATAATTAATGGATGTCATATAATTATGCATATGGGGGAGTTTTAAATGAAATAGAGAGCAGTACAGAATAGATCACCATGTGGTTAGTATACCTTGGCAAATGATATTCACAAGCTGTGGCCTTCATTTAGAAACACTATAGGAAATAAAATCAGCTTGCATAGTCCTAAGAAACTAATATATTTTAGGACAGAGGGCAAAATGAACTTTTCAATCTGGTTGTATATTTTAAGGCAATTTAAATCAATATAAGCTGTTGTTTTGTGAGTGTCACCTGAATTTTCTGTCTCTTCCTCTGAGCTCCTGACCAGCTCTTTGAATCTCCCGAGGTCAAGGAATGAGGAAAGCTTCATCTCACGCAGATGGTGCTTTTATAAACAGCACAGAGCAGCCAGTATCAGCGAACTGAAAGCTCTGGCTGGGAAACCTGAGAAAGGTGACAAATAGTAGGGAAAGGTAAGGGGGCAGTTAGTAAATTCCTTTTTTTTTTAATGGTAGCCCTTTGGACATTTAACTTTTTTTTTTTTTTACAGAGGGCTTTTTTTCTCTTTTTTTTAATTTGGGGTGTTTTGAGGTTAATAATCACTTTTAGCTGCTGTCCCATCCGTAACAATGATTTCCTTTTAAATTAAAAATCAAGATGTTTGAGGTTACTCTTTATAATTCAGCTAGATGATTTCCAATTATTCAGCCTGGATGGTCAAGGAAAGCTAGGAGATGGAGCAAACAAGCAAGCATGTGGTCCTTTCTTCCTGTACCATACTTGGCCATACGTCTTTTCATAATTAGGGGTTAATGTTGCAAAGAAGGGGGACACCAAAGTCTCTCTCCTTGCAAAGTTAGCTCAATGTTGATGGACAAGAGCCTCTACCTGCTTCTTGTGCCCCAAAATGAAAGCAGAGCATCATGGGAGGACTTACAGTGGAATCTGGAAGACATCTACTCCCTTTCAGATGAAAAAGTTACAGGGTATGTTAGTACCCCCCATATTAACACTACCTACTATTTGGGACACGGGTACAAAATTGGGAAAAGGGTACTTTGCAGGAAGGAACTTTGGCCTGCCTCCTTTCAAATACCCCCCACTGTTGAAAGGCATGTAGCTTGGTAAAGAAAGGGGCCGGGCTGTATTAAGACAATTCGTGACCCAGGGCAAAATTGAATATAGCCCCTCCCCAGCTATCCTGCACATCCCTGTACAAGCCCCACCCACACCCTAAATACAATGATCCTGATATATTAAAGCTCTCAAAGACTGGAGCAGATGGGCTATCATGAGTGAACCTGGGTGATGAAGGAAACTTGAAATAGATTCCTTAAAAGCCATTTGCAAACAGATTCTCAATCCTGGGTCAAATCAATTTCAGGTTTACTGGATCACCTAGGTTCACTCATGATGGTCTGTTTTTTACAGTCTTGGTGAGTTACAGCCCTGAAAAGAGTGAAGGAATTTTTGGTGTCTTTATTCCCCCTCCCCCAGCTGCATGCTTGCATATTGGTCTGGTTGGAGAAATAAAGGCAACCGCTGTTTTTTTTTTTTTTTTTAATAGTGGCATAGAAGTGGCCCAGCTTCTATGCCACTGTAGTTTTCCTATCAGCCCTAAAATGGACTCCAAAATTAGCCTGATTGACATTTAGTTGGTTTAATGATAAGTTCAGGTTTATCAAACATAGAGCCAGATACCAGGAACCCTTATCCAACTGGGTTAATTCAGTCATCCCTACAACTGATGAAGACCACATAGACCCTAGAGGAGATGAGGATTTTCCTCCCTTTACCTATATGGTTCCCCTCCCCCTCACCATTTCTTACCCCTATAGTCACCAGTTTCAATGAAACCATTTGGTTCATGTATAGCCCCACATACAATATCAATACCAGAGAAATATAGCATCATATACAACCTATCTTTATTCTAAATTTGTAGATATATAAATAAGATAATAAAAGTATTACAAGTATTGGAAGTTTCTGCTGGGAAAAGGCTGGGGAAGGGGGTGGTTGAGGTTCATTTATATGTAATTTGTTGGAACATGACAGTGTGCTTGGATGTATTCTTGCTAAAAAAAATGGCTTCTTGCACCCAGATGTACTCTAAACTGAACTGATGGTGACTGGCTGAAGTAAGAGTTGAGACTGTAAATGCACTGCAGCTATTATTTAAATTGGCTGAGGGCCTGGAGTGAAAGTTGTAAAAAAAGTGAGTGTGTCTCCGTCCCTGTGGAGAAAAGAGGAGGTAGCAGTAGTTCCAGCACTAGGTTGTCCTTTAATTGGTTTAAGCAGCAGGCGTCCAGTGTACCACCACACTAGTCTCTAGCATGTACAACCATGACTGTCGTATCCATTATGACTTAATGAGCTTAGTGACCTGTAAGGCACAGGGGACAGGATGGTTTCCTATAGTCTCCATGTCCAGGCAGAGTAACAGACACATAGGCAGCCTGTATTTAATATTGGCATAATAATGATTATTTAAAACAGTAAATAATATATTAGTAATGGGTAGAAAATCCTTGTTAGCAATAAAGTAGAACTCCAGTCAAAATGTTTAGCCTATTGTATAGAAAAGAGAAGAACACAAGTAGTCACTAGGACAAGAAACAAGATGTTCTCTTCCCAGGCAGCAATATAAGCCCAACAGAGTATCTACTTTCACCCTTTTCATTAAAAAACACAAACAAAGTTTTGCTGGTTAAACTTTCATTTAAATCCACTTGATGCTAATGTATCTGTACTAACTCAGAAAGTATATCAACTTGCCTAGGTAAATTTTGTTTTTTCTTTTTTATCTTATTTGACACAATCATGAGATTAATGAATTGCAGAACTGTTTCTTTTATTAAATAAGTATTTTACCCAGTGATATTTTTCACTTTGGGCAAAGTGTTATAGATTTATGGAACTCTGCATTGTTTTTAGATCTTGACAACACCATGATAGAATACTTGCATGAGGCTGTTTTCCATTGTCATTTATAAATGTATGTGTGCTGGATGTAAGCAAATCAATAGCATTTTCAAAATAGCTTAATCTAATTATGCTATTGTGAAGAGCTGAATCACTTAATAATGCATGTCTCTGCTGTACCATCTCTCTAAATAGTTAGCCTTGATTCCTTCAGCTGTATTCCTTTGCTGCAGTAAGAAAATTGTGCCCTGACATAGCATGCATGTTCTGGTATCACTGCAGACACTAAATATTAAGGCATTTTTTTCTAGGGAAAATATATGAATATGATATTCAAGTTAAAGAAGAAATGTACATACAACACATAATAATTTGTATGGTAGGGACATTAGATTGTGAGCCCTTTTGAGAGACAGTTAGTGACATGACTATGTGACTTTGTACAGCGATGTGTAATATGTTGGCACTATATAAATACTGTGTAATAATAATGATAATATTATTACCAAGCCATGTGACACATTCTTCGGAAATGATACAATTGTGTTAAACAAGCATCACTGTATTTTTCTTCCTGTAAGTTCATTTTTAAGTTTCAAAATACATTTTTTTTAGAATTAGTTTGAATTTCACTTGAATCAGGTACAGATGTACTGCCCTACAATGAACATTTGGGAGTTAGGATCAGTCAGCCAAGAGGAGAGAAGGGCAGTGCTGGCTAGGGCTGTCTTTACAAAGAGCTATTTTTATTAAACATTATTTATATAGCACCATCATATTATGCAGCACTGTCCATAGACTGTGTCCATAGTCATGTCACTAACTGTCCCTCAAAGGATCTCACAATCTAATGTCCCTACCATAATCATATGCCATCTAAGGTCAATTTTTAGGGGGAAGCCAATTAACCTAACTGCATGTTTTCGGGATGTGGGAGGAAACCGGAGTACCCAGACACGGGGGTAACCTGCAAACTCCATGCAGATAATATCCTGGCTGGGAATTGAACCTGGGACCTAGCACTGCAAAGGACAGAGTGCTAACCCCAGAGCCACTGTGCTAATTCTCATGTAGTGCTACTTCTCATGGGGCTTCAGGGAGACCCTGAGAGGCAGAGTAGCCTTCCATGGAACAAGGAACTCCTGTCCTCAATGTATCCATGCAGGCCATTTTTTTCTGACTCTATCAAACATACCTTAACACATTTACTCCTGTCTGTTAGAGAAATCCCAAACATGTGTGTGGATGCAAGGCAAAAAAAAATTGCATTTGAGTTACATTGAGATAGAATGCAGCTGGACCTTAAAAATCTGATGATACAAATTGTCTCATTTAAAGAACTTGGTAATAGTATTCACAGATCTATTCCACTAGTAAGTAAGTGTTTACATGTACATGTGAAAATGACCATTTCTGGCTGCTTTGTGCAGACTCGTCCTCTTCAGTTCCAATTATATTTAATATAAGTATAAAGGCATACAACTTCTGTGCTTTTGTTTTAAAAATCTACTGTCATGAGTGTTCTTTGTATAAAATGTTATACACATAACAAGAAAGATAGAAAACATGCAATTTACCCAATACCTAACTTAAGTAAAGGGTGGCTTATAATACATATGGAACAATTAGGATAACACCTCAAAAATTGACAACCCAAGATTAAATATAAAAATTCTTATTAAAAAATGTAGTTTAATTGGCAGGAATGGAATGCATGATTTGTAATAAGATGTTACAAAATGCAAATATTGATCTAACAAAAAGCTCTTGATGGAATAATTTATGATTAAATGGTTTTAGTGAGAATAACAAAATAATTAAGTATTTTTTTTTCTGGAATTCTGTTAAATTTGTCATGATCCAAAATTCCATTGGTATAAAAAACCATTAACAACTTTAAAATTTTGCTTTATTTGGACCATTATTTTGTCAAATGATTTTAAATGGTACCTGTGGATTTATAGTATCCCACAGGTTTTTGTGGAACCCTAAGGTTCCTCCAGAGGTTGTCAGAGAATCTATGAGCAGGGAGCAATTTGTGACTCTGACTCCAATGATCTTTTTGGTTATTTGTGACATTCTTCTCTATGGCCAGTAATGTTAGAGGCATTCTTCCTAATGAGCACCAAGCTAATATATTGTTAGCTGCATATATAGTAACTATAGAATAGATTCCTTAAGACTTAAACGTTTTTTCAAGGATTCCACCATGTTAAAAAGGTCAAGAAACACTGCCCCTGATTCATCAAGCAAAATCGGATTATCGCTCGCGCATTCGTATTAGCGATCCGGAATCGTGCGCGATCGCGCTATTCATTCGCGCTTCCAGCGAGCGCGGATTTCATTGATGAATCAGGGGCACTGTGTTAGCATATAGGTGCCACATCCCCAAAGATTCACGAATAAGAACCTTTTTTGTCAAAATAAAACATTACATAAACATCACTGTAACATCTTTCTTACATTATTATTATTAATATTATTATATAATAATAATAAACAGGATTTATATAATGCTAACACATTATGCAGCACTGTAAATTAGCTATACCATTTAAAGTTTAAATTAAAATATGTTTTACTTTAGCAAAGTAGTTAAGTTTAACCTATTAAACATGTGAAATGGACCGTATATACTGAAACTTTCTACTGGAATTTGTAAATACCTACAAAGAAAATGAGGATAAACTAAGTATAGTACAATGTGCAGTCATCTCTGGTTTAAAACTGTAATAAATAGATTTGTTGATAAAATTAATGTGAATATAGCCATGGTGTGTTATTTTTAAAACATATATTTTAAAACAGGAAAAAATAAAATCACAGAAGCCCAGTCTATATATTTTTTCAACTTTTTACAGGTTAAAGTATTATTTTTTTTTATTACACTACATTTTTTTTTACATTTGAGTTGGTTATGATGGGTCACTTGCTCTTAAAACATTGAGCATTATTGTTGGCTATCAGTAAATGTCACTCGTGTAAAATGTGCAACAAATTCATGTCTCATGAGGACACAGCTACTTACTAGTTTGATTATATGAACCAAGACTCTTGTTCTAAGGAATTTTGAGGAAAAACATTTTTCATTACCAGTCTGAAAACTATTATTTTTGTAAATATTATATATAATGTGTTTTTTATATATTATTTATATATTATATTAAAATAATGGTAACACAAAGAAACACTTTATTTTTTTTCAGAGAATAAATTCTAATATGTATCAATTTCAAGGTATTATACTATTGAATAAATCTTTTTTTGCTTGACCTGAATGATGTTTCTTTTTTGCCTAAATTTCTCTTTAAAAACAGGGGCATTTCCTGTTCCTTAAAGCAGATTGTTCACAGTGAGATTATATAAACTGCCATTTGGGATCCAATTTAGAAAATACTATTCCCTGGTTGGTTTTTAGATCCTCTGCTTTAACATCTTCCAATTCACCAACCTAAAATGAGCATACACCTCAGGTATTCAGCTAACTGTCACAGTTACCTGTCTGTTTGATTTAGCCGTGTGACTTAAATTACTGAACCCAAAATATCATATTTCTTTAGAGCAACAGCAGCTTACAAAATCTCTCAATAGCAGGTTTACTTTAGCCCTCATAACTTTATTTCTGTAGTGTGATATTATCTAAGATTGAGTAAGATTTGGTGATATCCATACTGTTGGTCTGATTTATTAAAGTTATCCTGAGCTAAAGAAGATACAATGACTACCATTGGAGAACCTGGGTGATCCAGCAAAAGTAGAATGGATCTGGGTCAGGATTAAAAACATTTAACTTCTAAAAGCATATATTTTTTTTTAAGAAATCCATTCCAGGTTTGCTTGACCACCCAGGTTCACCTATGATAGTCTACCTTCTCCAGTCTTGTAGAGCTTTAATAAATCAGACCCTGTCTCCCTTACTTTTCTGTGGGTTACAAAAGAAGCTGTTGATGGAGGCCTGCACAGCAAGGATTTCCCTGCTCCTGCTTTATTTATTCTGTGCATTTGTTCTACTTTCACCTGTTCTGCTTTATATTCCCCGTTACCGTATGTAACAGATCACCAATTGTCAAAGACGCAGCTCTAATATAAAGAGGCATACTTGCCAACATGGCTGCTCCCAAACATTGACACAGTGCAGAATAAGCCTAGCTAAGTACATATTGTTTAAAAAATCAACTGCAGAGAGACTACAGGTCATACTGTTGACTAGTATATTGTTCTCTGCTTACCTGTCTGTGCTTTTTTTAGGCACAGATTCCATAAATAAATCCTTTTTTACTTTTTTTAGAAGCATAAGTTACAGCTTTAACCTAAATGTTTTCTGAATAAAGATATAATAATCCAAGACTTATATTATCCAGTATATTATTCCATATTATAAATTGTGTATATAGTGCTATGTGCTGGTTACATTTAGAACATTGTTCTATGATGCCCGCCCATAGGCATAGGTTGTTAAAGTAATCATTTTCCTGGATTCACATCAGCCTTTTATTATATATATTATAATATATATATATTACCTATTTATTTTTATATATTATATTAAAAAGAATATGTCTAATATCATTTACAGATGGCATGCTTACCATTTCCTTACTTCTTTAGAAAGTTTGGTTTAATCTGCAGAGCCATATATGTGTATATTTTTAAAATTCAACAAAAGCAGAAGCAATATTTGGCTGTTCTATATAGATAAAGCACAGTATTCCTGCTGACCCACATGGTTTTCTAGCCAGTCTGATTTAGAATCTTATTTACTTTTCTTTTTTTTAAACACGTGAGCAGAAAAATATTGCTTCTGCAACTTGGCCACTTGCCCTTTACAATGTTTTCAGCGGAATTGAACTTTAGAATAGTTAACACCATAGAGTTTACGTGATGGGCTTAAAAAGAAAGGATATCCTAAAGTGTTTGGAAAGTGTCAATAAAAGCTCAAAAACTTTTAAAAACACCTTTAAATACTCCAGACATTCCCACTTAAATGAATATGGTGTTTATGGGTATACTGGCAATTTATGAGCATTTTTGAGCATTTATGGGTGTTTTTCTCCTATTCTTTCCCATGTGTCTGCTACATACCTTGGTTTAGAAACACTTAAAAAGTCATACACAAGCTGCATGGACAATTATAAACCTTTAGAATTAACATCAGTGTAGATGTAGTCTTACTCAGCTGCTGCCTACAATGCTATAGTTGTAGCCACTCATGTGAACCTATACATAACATAAAAGTGATTTATTTATGGTATACTTCAGCAGAATCATCACTTTATAGGATCGCCACTTTTTCTTTATTAAAAAAATTTGTCACCTCATTTATTAAGTCTGACTGTCACTTTCAAATTACAAAATGTTTTTTATAAATCAGTTGGCCAATCCCATCATTGTTCCAAAATATACCACTCAAATAGATATAGATCACCTAAAAGATTTCTCTGTATCCACTAGTTAATGGACCTAGACAAGGTAGGTGATACAAAAAGCAATGTCCACTGCCACTATTGAAATTCTAGACTAGATTGCAAAATACAAAGAACTCCTCACATCCATTACATCATCTTACATAGGAATGAATAGAAATAAAGAAATGAAGATACCCTCAGTAATGTAAAACAACTATCAACCTAAAGCAGAAAAAAATACCACCTACCTTTACTGGTGAAAAGCCCTTCATCACTCCACAAAGCGAGTCTAGTAGGCCCGACGCTGTCATGACTTCTCTCTTCTTGCGAGGACAGGACAGCAGGCACAGCCATCTTCTTTCTGCCGCTTCGTCTTCTGGGTAATGCTCACATCACCCGATCTTCCACTGCACATGCACAAGATTGGGCGACATGTATCCTGAAAATGTAAAACAAAAACTCTGCATACATGTGATTGGCCCTTTTTTTCACATTCCAGAAAAGACCCTTATGACATGCCAGATCTTAAGAAGGAACTATACTCAAAAAAACAAAAACACACTTACCTTTAATCCCGCAGGGCAGACCAATCAATCCGGGGGTGTCCGGCATCTGGTCCAACATGACGTAGGATGAACAAAAAAATTTGTCGATCTCACTGCACAGGTGTGAGATCGTCAAATTTTTCTCTGTGAGCAAAAGGCTCCTTCTGCGTGGGCATGCATAGAAGGAGTGCCCAAAAGCCTTCCGGGACGCCTGACGTAGGTATCCCAGGAGGCTTTGTGCTCCCATTCATTCTCGACCGCATAGGCCGCCAAGAATTAGGGGGCTGTCCTGCACCTAAAAAACGAACAAAAAAAAATTAATTTTTACCCTTCTATGTAAAGGGTTCTTTACCCTTTTTATGTAAAGTGAAAATTCTTAGTATAGGTATGCTTTAAACATGTGCAGAAGAAGCAGCCAACAGCCTCCTAAAATATGTGATGTATGTATCCCAAGAGGCTGCATGTTTCTGCTTCAGTCTTTACTGACACGGCAGTTAGGATGGAAGGGGAGAGATTCCTCCCCAAAAAACCTTTACAGGAAAGTGAAAATAAAAAAAAAAACAGATTCTTACATTATATAAAAGGGGCTTTTCATATACTGTTAAGAGTGTGATGATAGGTCCTCTTTAAGTCTTTGACATTATCAAAGTGATATATGAAAAGATGAGCGTACATTTAGAAATCTAGCTATGTATTCTTTATAACTCAGAATGCTCCCTGACTTGTAAACAGCCAATATATATTCTACAAAGTTGGACGAGTTGCGTTCCTATGCTTTTAAAAGGTAATCCTATAGGTTCCTATGTCCAAGGTAATTCTTAAAAAAAGTCAGAAAGATAGAATTGCATGTTACTTCTCCACTAATTTTCCACTAATTTCATGTTGATTTTCCACTAATTACAACTTAAGAGTATGAATCAGTTCTGTGAAATAACAGAATTTAAAGTAAATTTTATTATTTTTTTTATTTGTCAGAACTAGTCAAAAAACAACACAAAAAAAAAACTGTGCTATTTGATAAAAAGTTAATACTTTTATTGCTTTCTTAAATGCGTACAATGGTCCAGAACAGCAACAGTCCAACAACAATATCATAAGACACTGTTTTCCCCAGGAAATTCCCATTGGGAATAGTCAGGCAGGGAAAAAAGCTGACATTTCTTTACACGTATCCAGAAAATATCAGTGTCAGCACTCATATCTGGTAAACAATCGTATACTGCTCCCAACCAGATTGTTACATGACCATTATTAGCGCCTTTTGGCTGAACTTTTGTGTTTTATTATACTGTCAAAATATGCACTAATTACTATGATATATAAGTTGAATATTTGCAGCTGCTCCCCTTCTCATGACCCGTCGGGGCATTACCAAAGTACAATCTTCTGCCTTATCAGGTGACTTCAACCCAAATAACTATGGGAAGGAGGACCCAAGACATTAACAAGAACACACATGCATCCACAAAAGTATTCAATAGTCCATATTTTCTATTTATTTTGCTAAATAGATTGATAAATGGACATCATCCAAGTGAAATTCACAGACTGTTTAACTTTTCCACCACATATACTCTTAATTTTTCTACCTGTAAAGTAAAGGTTTATTTTTATAATGTAGGCTGATATCAAATCAATATATTTAAATTTTTGGTAGATGCTAAATAAATAAATCATCTAATAGTGTATTATATCTCTATGGCTTTTGTGGTAAGGTGTTCCTACATGCTTAGGGTTTTGAAGCTTTGAGTTTGTACTGAAATGAAATCAAGGGGGCAGAACAATAAAAAAAAAAAAATTCGTAATACAACAGTACATGCATCATGTATTAAAGGATTACAAAAGAGGAATCAGGAATATCTCTGGTTACTGTAGGTATACGTACACATCATCCATTAACAACAACTATAGGCTTGGATATCAAAATGAAACTATAGGGAAACAAGCTTGTAATAGAAGTAATAGTTTGGTGAACCTGTATTGGTCTTATCTCATCGAAAACCTAGATTTTTGGGGTAATTTTATGAAGGGGGAACTCTACTGGAACAGCAAAGGTTAGGGAAAAAGTTGGGTTAACAAACATATATAGATAGGAAGATTGGAGCGCGGATAGAAACAAAGAGGAAGAATTTAAACAACAGAAGGAAGAGAAGGGGAAGTAGAAGAAGGGGTGGGGTAGGGGGTTTTAAAACGACCTGAGCTAGTAAAATAACCCCGTAATTCTGGGGATCCAAAGAAGAGAGCACTATAAAATGAATAGGATAGAGCTGAATTGTTTTATATAACTTTAGGCCTCCCCATTTTATCCCTTAGCTAATTAGTTCTTTTAATGAAAAGAATATTCAACAGGAAGAATTCTAACCTTCAGGGGGAAACACTTTTGTAATAGGAAATGTTAGACCCCCAAGGTGATTGGGAACATTTGGTCTGCCCAAATTCCTGTCCAGAACATCAAGTGTACAGACCAGAAGTAAGACAGTATTAAAGGATCAACCTTTCTAGCACCTACTGAAACTGAAATGTGATTTTTGAGGATAAGGAGATGACATTTCTGTTTCACAATGGCTATTTTAAAGAATTCATGTGCATAACTAAATATGTTGTGATATAAATACCATTTGACAAAAACTGAGGAATTCAGTTTGATTTATATTTCCAAGAAACGTGACGCTTCCAATATTTGAAATACATTTCAAATATGTAAATTGCAAAATACTGGATTTTTTATGTTTTTCTCGGTGTTTTTGTTTATCTCTGTGTTACAGAAAAAAAGGCATATGGAATGGATTACAATTTCTGATAAGAGATGCTGGTAACCATGATAACCTAGAGCAGGCCATTACAAGTCATGTATATTTGCAGTCTGCCTCCCCTCAGTACATATACAAGTGACGGGAAGTTGATAACCCTGCTGGGAGTGAAAGCAATCAGCATTTTCCATGCTCGCCTATTAATCACAGAGCAATTTCCAAACACAGCAAGCTGAAAGAATTCTTGGGAGATAGGACATATTGTATTTTGTCATTGCTATGTCACTGCACCTAAATCTGCAGAAGTGTAAACAGTTGTAAACTTGTAAACCAAATGGTTTGACTTATGAGTTGTCTTTGTATGTCAAGCATTTCAGAAGAGCTTACAAACATTTAAATGGCATGGTTCATTGTAAATCATACTGGACATTGAAATATTTCAGATACTTACCGCAATGCATCATGAACTGGTAGGAAGTATACATTTAGCAGGGATTATTCTCTGTCTAAATGTTTATATAAAAGCTGTAATTAAAATGTCTGCTGAAAGTATAGATGCTTATACACACAGGTTATATGAAGCATAATGCAAAGATATCATTTTATCTAATGGTGGGTACTTTAATTCTTAAGAAATGTCAAATCTGAATTCCAGATACAGTATAAAAGAATAATTGCAAATCTGTCATCTTTAATACATTGGTAAATGTAAAACTACTTTTAGGAGCAAGTAGTATGAGTTCTTCAATTTAACTTCGCATCATTGCAGTCTCTGTATATCAACATTCTGTATAGCAACACTGAGTTTTGCTTTACAGAGACTGCAACTGATGCCAAGTAGAGTAGAGGAAGGATTAAAAGACATTTTCATGTTGCTGTTTGTATCCCTGCTAGGTAAATTCATACTCTCTATTTAACCTAATGACCATTGTCAACAAGATAGAATGCATTGTGAATTCAAAAGAGTTGCCCCAGAAGAAGCAAGGATAAATCTTTCTATGGAGACACCTGCTTCCATGATAACTAAAAGAGGATTTTACTTTTGTGTCTTCAGGACGGAAAGAGAAGGGAGATCTCCACCATGAAAAACTGACATCAAAGAATAACTGACATGGTTTTAATAAGCTGTAACTATACATTTATATTTTTACATGTTATAATATCTGTCTGGAGCGAGAATGATTCAATATTTTATAAAAATGCATATAATAATTCTTAAAACAGACTTAATATCAAGATGAATCAATCCTAACTATCAATACTTAAATACTTTTTTTGTCCTGTTCTGTGCACTTTTCTTCATAGCTGGCACTAAATTTTCCTGATTAAGAGTCTTTGGCCGTTCATTGGCCATAGTTTGTTAGATAGACAAAAAAGTGCTGGCAGGCAGATAGAAATGTTTATAACAGAAGAAACTAACACCGGATTCTCTGTCATCATAAAAAGCTGCCGGTTATCACTTTGAACCACCTAAATATGTAAAGTAAAAACTCCTTTTTTTAAAGTAAATAATGGTCTTGTGATTAATCCACTTCTGTGGTGACAATGACTTCTGTGGTGACAATGACTTCAAGGTGACAATGACCTGGCTCAAAATGTTGCCACCGTCATCAACAGGATCACTATATATTTACTGGTTTTAAAGTTAAAAAAGAGCACACAGAAAGAGAAAGTTTTAACTAGGAATCTATATGAAAAAATAGGTTTTGTATATGGTGACACTTAGTGCTGCTCTTAATTTTCCCTGCTGCTGTATGATGTTGTCTATGGAGGCCATTATAGTAAACATTGCTCTGGAAGCCATGAATAAATCCAGAAACACTAGGCATTGCAGCAGAATAGGTTAAAAGGAGAAATTGATTTGGAAAGGTACCTTGTTTGTCCAGTTGACAGATTAACCATATGCTTGAAAAGGAAAACTAAACAAACAGATATAACACCAATCTGTGGAAACAGTAAATGACAACCAGACAGCTATAGCTAAAAAATAATTATGTCCCACAAAGCAAGGATAACAAACCATAGTGGTAAGAGATTATGGACTTAAGCGCCATACACTGACCTAAACTATCATCACTGTAAACAATCATTAGGCAATGTTCTTAATGAAAGTAGCAAGAAAAGGGGAGGCACTATACAGACAGCACTGTTCTGTTCTGTAGGGAGTGGGATGGATTAGTCATGGCTGTGTTATTCCCAGAAGTGAATCACTAAATGAGGCATGGAGACAACTGTGCTCTGACCATCCACCATGACCTGCTCCAGTAGGTACAAATGACTCTACTCCTTGTCATCTGACTGCATTTGTGATATTACACACCTGAACCTGGTCAGTGAACTCTTGTATAAGGTTTACTTCAATTTCCATTGTGTCATCACAAAAGCAGAGAGATAATCAGAGTGATTTGTACCCACTGGTGTGGATCATGTTGGAGGGTCTGTTTTACTAACCCTGCATTTTCTCAGGCAAGAAGGTTTTGTGTTTGTACAAGGTTTTAGAAACCCAATATCATCAGTAACCCAGTGGAGGGTCACACATAAATGTGAACAGTGACAAGTTATAAAATGGGGGAAGGTTGTAGAATTTTCACTTTCACTGTTCACTGTAAACCACATTCACAGTGTTTGTTGAGGATATTCAGCTTTCAAATATAAGCCATAGACACTTTGGCATACCCAATCTGCACGACACTAATTACATAATTAGACCTATGTTACCACAGATATGAATATTGCAATTTCTGTTTGTTTAGTTAGTTGTATGAAACTTGCGTCCATGGTAAAGTTACATTGGCAAGTTTAGTGCCCAAAACTTTTTGCTTTTACAGTGCACCATGTTTAATTGTTTTGGAGGAATATTTTTCCTAAACATCACTAACACATAGTAGAATTGGTCACCAAAATTAAATAAATGCAAAGTTGCACAGATCATTTCAATATAGACTAAATATACTGTGCAGTCCATGCTGATTTTTCTAATGTATCCTGAAATCAGCAGTGTCATTTCATTCCAACATGCCAAAGCCACTACCACCTAAAGCCCAGCTTCTCTTTCTTCTTCTGAGAAGGTTCATTGTCCACAAGCCAGGACCACATGCTCCATTCTCAGCTGTCATAGTGGCAAAGGCATGCTTGCAATGGAGCCATGGATTGACTTCCCAATGATGTCACCACAGAGGATAGAACACCGAATCACCTTACTATAAATGCATTTTTTATTACTACAGCGTTCTGTGTAATTGTCAAGGAAGATGGGTCAAATGTCAGTACAGGTTAGTAAGCTCATAAAATAGAGGTCCATTTGAAAATCTTTTTTGGAACTGAAAAGATTTGAGAGAAGGCTGTGAAATAGTAGGATGACTTCACTCATTATAAAATTATGTGCCTCTGTTTCTTTGAACATAAAGGTAGACTTCCTGATAATTAAATTATAAATCTTAAGCTGATAATAAAAGGAACCTTCCATCCTTTATGGTAGTTAAAAATAAAACAAAACCTAGCTGCATTAAAAGCTATCAAGCATATTTAGAACCATGAACCATGAACCATTGCTTTGTAAATGTAGTGATAAGCAACAGTTTCACTTTTGGCCCCAACAGTGTATTATACTTACATTACCTTTACTCTTAAAAGAAAACCTGTTGCTTACACATGTTCTGCTTTTTTGTATCCTGTTCTTGACAAATGTTCATGGACATATTGAGCCTGCTTTATCAAAGCTACCCCAAGACTAAAGGCAATCGGCTTTCATAGGGGAGCCCAGTGATCCAGCAAATCTGGAATTAATCTGGTCAAAAGAAAACATTTGCCAGCTTATAAGCAATGATTTTTAAGAAATCCATTCCAGATTTGCTGGATCACCCAGGTTCCCCAATGATAGTATATCCTCGCCATTCTTGGAGAGCTTTATTAAATCAGGCCGAATGTGTTCCTTAGTCAAAGGCCTCAATCGGACCAGAAAGATCTAGATGACAGGGCATAGAATGAACAATATGCCTCCTCTTACTTTCCACAAATTAGGCCCTGACCAATGTTATTTGTGACTAAGCCATGTAATGGTGGTGCCTATGTTTTTGTAAATATCAAATTTGCATGGGAACCTCGTTGGCTTGAGCAAGTAATGAAAGAACAAAAGCATGAAGTTACATTCTATAGAGCCAACTGAACAGTTTTAATTTATTTACTTAAGGTTGAGGTTGATACAAATTTAACTTAAACTGCAATATGCACTGGCAATTGGCAGCAACCTTTTATAAAAAATGCACATATTATCTTTTATCTGGGTATGTGTATCAGTTCCCCTTTGTGACCAGTCTATCAATTTATTCCTGCTCTTCTCAAAAATAAACTGATTTACAAAGGCATCAGCTTCAAAAGAACATTAGGCACACCAGCTGCTAAATTATGGAGCATATTTACATTGACAGTCTGCTTTTTGAGCAATTGAATATAAATAACTACAACGCATTGCTCTGGCCTTGTGTCAGCATGTTATGTCTGAAGAATTCGCCTTTATTTCTATCCTTTCCACCTCGTATAACTACTCTGCTCAATATAGTTCCTGAAGGTAATAGTGTCTGTGACTCACAGGCCAGGCATTTGTCTGTAAAATATGGAGACAGCTTACATGCTGCTTTTAGAAGACCTATTTCATGAATAATACTATGTGTTACAGTACTTTCTTGTTATAACTGACTAGATTTTTCACTCTGGAGAAAATCATTTTATTCTTACATAAATTCATAGGTGTAATTTAGTTTTCCTGCAGTTAGAATAACATATTTCCCATCACTTCCTCCTCATAATAGCTATAAATATTTGATCATGCTGTATCTATCATAAGGTCTGTATTTACAGTTTGCGCTGGCAAAGATGCCTTGAATAAAATACTCTAAATATAGAACCGTTGCACTCTTTTTGTCCTTTGGCAACTGGCACTAAACAAGCATCAAAAACAGCCAAGTAACAATGAAAGGACAAAAGCTATTCATTTCTTGATTTATGGTTTTAATTTATCTCCAACAAAGCAATTTTATGAAGCCTGGGCAGGGATACCAATTTTTTAACTAGTAACTGCAACCCTGTAATTTTATAAATGGTAAGGGCCAGCTGAATATAGTTATTACAGATCTCATTATACAATCATCATTAGACACCCATTCTGCTGATAATTTAAATATTTTATTTCTAGGATAGAGACTCTAGTTTTATACAAGTATTTGTCCTTTGAATTACCAAAAACCTTGACAATGGCTGGCTGTGAGGGTTCACGAACCTCTGGAGAAGACTTCAGTATAGAGGTTGACCTCCTATGTACCACCCAAATTGAAGAATTTTGAAGATAGGGACAGAGTTTCAATGGAATGGGAAGCAAGAGTGCTTAGGTGGTTGGATAATGCAAACAGTAGCTGGGCACACTGGAACAAGGTTGGCAACATTTGAGGCAGGTACAGGAGCCGAAAGGTGTTCTTTTTGCAGTGAGCACAGGCAGTAGGCTAAATGTGGTTAAAAAAATACTGTCGTTGACAATACCTTGGCAATCGGGTACAAGACAGGAGGCTCAGGTCTGTCCAGAAGAAATGGGTCAGTGGCTGCCAGGTCAATTTGTGTCAGCAACAGAGGAATAATACTCAAGAGAGTAGGCAAACACAGGATGGCTGTTAAATCATACATCAATTATAATTGCTTTTGGAGGTAAACAATTGATATGTATGTGCTCATGCTACTGCATCAGCGAGTTAGGACAAACCACACACCATATGACAAATGTTAAGCTGTAAACAGATGGACCCATGCATACAGTATGCATTTCAAGACATGCACAATCATGTACATGGGCCAACATTCTTCCCTGGGGGGTTGCTATCATTTCCCTTTAAACATACAGATCACTAGAATAGTGATATTGGGTCGAAGATGAGTGTTTATTGCTGTCATTGCTGTTATTTATTGATGTCAAACACAAATGTTACTTTCTGCAAAAGAAATACTTCCTAAACCTGGTTTGTTTGGACTGTTGGTGACTTGCTGGTCCAACTAGTTTCACAGCAAGTATAAATCCTGTAGTTTATTGCACATTGGCAGTATAATAGATTTTATTGTTTTACTTTTTGGAAAAACAAAAAGTAATTCACTCTCAAAGCCTCCTTCCTGTCTAATATATCTAAGACTAACAAGTACATGAAAAATGGGTGTCTAGATAAGGACCGCACCATCTAACACACAAGCTGGATCAGGAATATGAATTGGAAAGGAATGTCTGTAAAGTAACTGGAATTCCCAATGTTTACTAAAGAGGTGACCATTGGAAGAGTTTTGTTCACTTTTCATCAAAGTGACAACTACAACATTTTGGATTATCCATCCTTGGTTCATGGTTCATTCACTTTAGTCATCAGGAAAAACAGGGTAGGTTAAAGTAGAACTAAAGCAAAAAAATAAAAATCAATATGTAGAGCAGGAATAAAAAAAAATAGAATATTTCTCCTTATATTTAGTTCCAGCCTCTCAGCAAAGCTCTCAAAATATCTGGTAATCAGAAAATGTAGTTTCCAGTAGCTGGAAGACAACCATTGCTGATTCTGGACAATTCTAATTGGCTTAGTATATTCATTAAAATATTGATACAGATGTAATAAAAATAATGTATGCAATAATAGATGCATTAACATAATATATAGAAATGTTCTCAATATATGTGTGGTTATACATACTATTACCTATTTTTGTATGTGATTTTCTGTATAATTGTGTGAGGACAGTCTTTTTTTAGGTTAAACTGATTTATTTGTTTCAAAATATAATATTTTAAGTGCAAGTGTTTACTACATTAGCACTCGATTTGTATATTTGACATTCACTACACCTCCTTATCCCCATAGATAAATAAAGTCAATGGTATGCATCGATTAGACCAATAACCCCTGAATAAAATGTCCTGCTGCTGGACAGTTCTGTTTCTTCATCCCCTATAATGTCCTAATTCTTGAAAAAAAACCCCAGCCTGTACTATTTGTCTCTAGTTAATATAAACCTAGTCTTGATATTAAAAATTATATTACTGTTTCATCTGCAGTGTCACAGAATTGTGCTACACCTTCATGTTTTAATTTTCTCTAGTACATTTCAGCCAGTTATTTATTTTTGAAAAATGCCCTGTTAATAGACAGTTTATACTGCATTCTTTGCAGTCTCCTAATTCCTAATGAAAGTTTAATTGAAATTGGCCAGGAGCTGGAAAGTTTAGCATCAATGAAGACAGCGACATCCTCAGCCATTTTTTATCTGCCAATCAAAGCAGGTCTTTTAGTGCTTGATTAACAAGAACTGATAAAAGTCACATTGAAATAATTAACTGGGCAATTACTACTGTATGTAAGATAAGAAAATTGTAAAAGAGGAAAATAATTTCACAGCCAAATGTGGGCCTTCAGCCTATGTTGTCTCTGAAACTGTCTATAAGAATTGTGCTGTTCCCTAATAAAAAACCAACATAAAACTTCAAGGCACCCGCAAAGCTTATTATTTAAAGGATTTGTGTTCTTTTTCAATGATACTTTCACTGCTACAAGACCCTTTCTTCCTTGTGAGGTATTTTTCCTTTATAATTTTGCACTGAATGACATTACGTAATTTCCGATTTATTTTTTTTTAACAGTGGTTTTTCTATATAGCCAGAATTCAATTATAGGATTCACATTGAATGTGTGAAATTCGGGTCAGCCAATTTTTTTACAGTATTTGCCTATCCGTAGTTAGTGAATGTGTCTTTCTGTCCCAGCTACAACCCATCATTTAAAGATTTGTTGTCACAGGGACAAGAAGTCAAACACTATAAAAAAAAAAGTTTTTGTTGGATCTACCACATTGTTGTTGATGGGTAACAAAAAAATAATGTTCAATTTTTTACAATCGAACTATAACATGTACAGTAGATACATGTTACACAGTTCCCATCTCCCCCCACCTTTTTCTTTTATAATGTTCACAATTTCAGCAGGTATACTGATAAATACTTTACCACAAACACTATAGTCAAAGTGCTACAGTGAAACAAAGCTGCTCTGCCTTTTTTAAATGCTACTTGCTGCTTTTGAATACAAGAACTGCCACTGACAGTAGGAAAAGGGCGGCAGAACAAGTTCAGGCCCTGAAATAATCAGGTCCTGTGCTGCGATGAGCTAACAACTGATCATTATTTAAGTAAAAATATATTACATTTATATCACTTATGGAAGCATTTGAAATTCTATATATCTATTTTTAATTATTTATTTTGCAATACCATTAATATATTACTTTTACAATAAGTAATTTGTACATGCATCTCAGACTGCTTTTCTGAAATTCATTCATAATGTAAAAAATGCCTCAGGCTACACTACAAATTTCATAATTTTGTGGATCCCTCCCCAATGCAGATTTAAAAATCACAGCATGGCCTTCCTCCCTCTGTCATACAGGCATACAGCATTTAGTTGCCAGTGGCAAAAAAAACCCCAAGAGGTATAGATAGATTTCCATACAGTGGCAATGTAAAGCCCAATAAATCACTACAATACTGTGTGGGTTTGTTTAAAGGACAAAAATGGACAAGGGAAGTGAAGCAACTGTCTCATTCAATGCTCAAAACTCATGTATTCCACTTCCATACATTATTCACCCCTGCAGGTTTTTATTGCTCTGACATAGGGTACAATAATAACATAATTTGACACACCTCGAAGGAAGTAATAACGTCTGAGTGGTGGAAAAAGTGTTCTGCAGCAATATGTGCTTTTTAGTTTTTGGTGTGGTAACATCTATCTGATCACTACAGGACCATGTAACTATTTAAAGAAGAAATTCTGAAACAATAAAAATAATATATACTTACATTACACGTAGGCTAATAATATTTTACTTGCATCAAAATTGCCATACCACCTAATTTTCTTCTTTTTTCTGACATTTTGGTTCCCAGTATATACTGAATCTGGCTATTGCTGATAGATCTTATGCATGTCAACAGATAGCAGTCCTACCTTGGAGGTGAGGATACCAAGGGCACCAAGGATAAGCCCACATTCTATTGACATGCACAAAAGAGCACAAAACATTGACATGCACAAAAGAGAGTTTTTAAAGGGGTGACAAAATTATATTTGTAGCTGTGATGGGTAGAATTAGAATCCTGACAATGTTTTATTCCTCCCTGTGCCTTTTGCCTTGGTGCAACCACTTGTCTCATTTTAAATCTTAGTGTAACAGAAACAGCAAATGAGAGAAAATCTGTCCAATGGGATGGAATACCAAAAAAAAAATATTGTACAGTATATCACATGATTTTTGAATTCATTGGCACATTGAGTATCCTATGTACATTAATATATTACATATACAGTTTATATTTAGTTCCATTTGTTTTGGTAAGATCTGTTTGAACAAGAAAAACAATACATACAGGCCTCATCTATACAAAAGAGATCAATGTACAAAAAAGATACAACCTACAAACATTGCAATACACCCAAGAAAGAAACAAAAGGGAAGGGACAAAGGCAATGCGTCAATCAAATATCAATTTTAATTGTTTCCTTGACACCTTTTAACAAACCCTCCATCCTAGCTGGTCTCTATGCTTTTCACATTCAATATATGTATTTATTTGTTTTCCAATCCTTCACCCTAGGAGAATCTACCCCCACTCATTTTTAATGTGTAATTGCTTTAAAAAATTGACTTCCTTGTGAATTTCCATAGTTTGTGGGAGTAACCTCCTTATATTTTTTTCTATATATCTCTATGATAATACTGTCTGGGCCCAGAGCTTTTCAATTTTAGAGCTATTTACTGCATTTTCAAATTTTGTACAAAAAATATTGCACCCAGTTTGTACTCTTATCTATATCACCTAACTATAAGAGGACAATTCTGTCCAAAAACACACTCAAATCAGAATGGTCAAATTGGGTTTAGGATGAATATATATATATATATATATATATATATATAATGTAAAACATTTGGTAAAGGCTTCTATTATATCCCCAAACGTGTTCAGTCTTGTCCTTTATAAATTAACGTTATATTTTTTGAGATCAGGTAAGTTGTGCCAGGTATTTCCCCCCACATTCACTCTTAGCCCACTGCAGCTACATAGACAAAAACTGCATCTTACTATCTTTCAATTTACTATGCAAAAAATTAAAGCCAATTCTACAGAAGCTAACACTTTCTAGAAGTAGCCCAGCACTATAATTTCCCAATCAGTATGGTTGGTCCAGCCATGCATGATATAGTTAACAACCACAATGTAGGTGGGTTGGAGGTGGTCTGCTTTTTTGTTCAAATGTCCAATTAGCCTAAAACTAAACTCCTGGCATATTTTAATAAGACATATATGAAGATGGACAGTGGAGTTGAGAAAAAAAGAGGAGGAGCAGTATGCGGCAGTATAAGTCATTTTGAAATGTTGCGGTGGAAGGAGCATGCGGATAGGAAGAGATGGTAAAATTACATTGGGATGAGATGATCAGTGTGCTACTTCTGCTATCACAGTGCAGTCACAAGGTGGAAGTTTTGAGAGGACCTGTAAGAGAAAATGCAGCAGAGAAGAACAGCACACT
The DNA here is from genome assembly GCF_032062135.1 of Pyxicephalus adspersus. Lineage (NCBI taxonomy): Eukaryota > Metazoa > Chordata > Amphibia > Anura > Pyxicephalidae > Pyxicephalus > Pyxicephalus adspersus. The sequence continues at coordinate 99,009,390 of NC_092862.1, forward strand.
TCCCTGTCAACCAGTTGTGTTGTGTGGAAAATCTCTGGGGCGCATGGACAGACATACAAATAATTTCTAAGCTAAAATAACTACAAAGTATTTGTGTATTTCATCTATGTTCTTTATATATTTGTCTAACACTCAGCTATTCTATGGAGAATGTCAACTTTCTTTTGAAAGCCATTGACCTTCACAGTATATTTAAAGTAAATCTCAGTATATAGTAAAGTGAAGTAAATTGCTCCTACAGTTGACCAAAAAAACCTAAATTGCATGGTGAGAGCTGACATTTTCAGAGGTAATAAGTCTATGGTGCAGACCTTTTTACATACTCCTAGTTGTTAAATGATAAAGCATCACATAAATAATTTTGTTTTCCAAAGTACTGTCACTTTTTCAAAGTTTTAGAGTGCTATGATACAACGTAGAAATTCAGATACAAGATATAAGTTGTACAAAGTGGATTTCTTAAATACTAAAGTACTTCAAGGACATATGCAGTCACATTGGAATGCTTAACTTGCTCAATGAGGCATGGAACCACCTTCTGAATGTTTAATTTCCTAAAAAGTAAGTCATGCACTCATCTGTAATATCTACTAAAATAGAATTGTTTGTGTGTGCATATTAAAGACTGCTGGCTTATCCAAGTACATTGTGTTCCTGAATACTGTAAAATACATGTAATAAAAGCATTGCAAAACTAAGCAGGAGAAAAAAATATATTTAGTAATAAAATAAAATGGTGGTTATGTGAGTTTCAGGGTGTACCAAATGCTGTTATCATCCCAATATGAGAACTAATTGGTTGTGTAAGCAAGATAGGGAACCAAACCGTGCATGTTCTTTCTGTATTAAAAAGCTGATTAGAAGACCCCAGCCACTTTAAAAAGACATACTCCCAAAAATATTCATACAATGGGCCAGTGGACCTGGGTTGTCCAGCAAACCTGGAATGGATTATTATTATTATTAATATTATTAACAGGATTAATATAGCGCCAACATATTACGCAGCGCTGTACATTAAATAGGCATTAAATAGGGGTTGCAAATGACAGACTAATACAGACGGTGATACAGGAGGAGAGGACCCTGCCCCGAAGAGCTTACAATCTAGTAGGTGGGGGATCTGGTCCAGGATTGAAAACATTTGCCAACTGATAGCAACTGATATTTAGGAAATTCATTCCAGATTTGCTGAATCACCCAGGTTCTCCCATGATAGTCTATTTTCTCTTGCAGAGACTTTATAGTAAGCAATATAGTTCACTAATAGGCTTGCAGAGGCAGAGAGTAGGCAATATGATTTACCAGTGGATGAACATTGCTCATCTTATTGGACATTGTGAAATACAACTGGGTGGTCAGTAATATTCTGAGGATTGTAACTAAACCAGGGTTTTAGACAAAAATAGCGTATGTAAGATTAAATATAATTACTGCTGTTATACTCTTCCATTTGGAGATGTTCCCTACAGTACTTTTATATTTTCATAACTAGATGCCCTCAGATTTCCAGGGTTAAAAATGATGTAGGTCCTTCAAAACTTTCATTGTCATTGGATGACATTCATCATTTCATCACTTCATCATTTCATTGAATAATAAAGGTCATCTAACAAAGGCCACTCACATGCCATTAGGTGACCACCCCATGCTGCTGCCACCAGAGAAAAAGTGGAAGCACCCATTACAATATATATATATATATATATATATATATATATATATATATATATTATTTATTATATTTATATACAAAGATATATAATGATAAATAATGCTTTCCAGTTGTCTCTAATTTGGAGGGACTGAGGGAGTGTTAATTGAGAATTGTGTGTGTTGGAAGAACTTCCCTTCACTTCTTCTTCTAATGACTTTTACAGGTAGGTCTGCGAGCACAAACGGCCATATATTTAAATCTGATTCAAAGTCTACAAAAAATCAGATATTTCTTTTATAGGACTCAGCATTGAAGAATAAAGATCTAATGATATGCCCAATGTCTTCTTTCTTCCTTTTTTTATAATGTTACACATTTTACAGTATATTTCATTTGATATAGTGTATGATAAAATTGAAACAGCACATAAAATATTTGCTCAAGGTTTTTCCTTTCTTTAAGATATCAGGACAAATGATTGAAATCTCACTTCTACATATTTATAGAGGTGCCCCAGCTTCATATCTCAAAGAAAGGTGAAAAGAATAAAATATCCCTTTGATATTCTGGTTATATTGTTGATTTTCATAATTTTTCTTTTTATGAATATTGTATAAAGTGGTATATATATAAGGCTTAGGCATTAGTATTTTACTGATGTGACTTTATTTTTACTGCTACTGGAGAGAAAAAAATCTGAGTATGCTGATAAAACAGTAAATATTAATGCTGGATGCTAAATACAGTCTTTACAGTCTATTCTGAAAAACTTGTGGGTTCCAATAGGTCCTGGGTTCATAAAAGTCCATGAATCTAAGGTATGCTACTTTTCCTAGAGCCTTCTGTACAAAGTTGAGGTGTTAACATATTATAACTTTCTTATATATTATAACAATTAACCATTTTCAAGCCTATCGAGAATGGTGTCTTATTGTCTTGCATCTTGATAAAAGACTGGTATGGTAGTGGTGATCTCTGATATAGGTCCTTTAAAGCAGCGTTTCTCAACCTTTTTAAAATGGTAGAATCCTTGAAATAACTTTCAGGTCTTCAGGGAACCCATATACTATAGTTACTATATCTACAGCTACACAGTACATTAGTGTGGTGGTCAGTGGAAAGAATTCCTCTTACATTGCCGACCAGTGGGAGCAATTCCATCCTTACAGATAGCCAAAAAGATCCTTGGTGTCAGTTACACTGGTTACAGTTACAGTTACAGGTTACAGATAAAAACTGGTTTAAAGTATTAGTAAAACTAGTATTTATATAGTGCTGGCATATTACACAATGCTTTACAAAGTCCATAGTGATGTCACTAGCTGTCTCTCAAAGGGGCTTACATTCTAATCTCCCTACCATAGGCATATGTCCTAAATACAGTCTAAGGTCATTTTTTTTGGGGCGGGGGGCTATTTTTCTTACTGCATATTTTTGGATTGTGGGAGGAAACCACAGTGCCCCAAGGAAATGTACGCAAACACATGTACAGTATATCTAAACATTATTATTTTATTTGGTACAATACAATGTATCTTAAACAGCTACCATGCTTTCATATGTTTTATTATTACTGGAGAAGATAGACTATCATGGGGGAACCTGGTTTATCTTACAAACCTGGAATAGATTTCTTTTACTAATATTTGCAGAATGTCTGTAATCCATTTCATGTTTTCTGGCTCACCCAAGTTCCTGCATGATAGTCTATCTTCTCCTGTCTTGCAGAGCTTTATATAATCAGGCCCATCTTTGTTAGCTATGACTTATGTGGAACATGACTGCACTATGTTCATTAACACCATGTTTATCAGAGACATGCATGACGGGGTGACAATGCAGTCACACAGTTTTGACAGTTTTAGCAGTTGTCACCCTCTAAAAATTTACTTTAAATTACAGCCTGTTCACATTGTCTAGTGCAGGGGTGTCAAACTCTAATACACAGAGGGCAAAAATTAAAAACAGACAAAGCCGCGGGCAAACCTTGAAACTTATTGAAAAAATTGAGGACATTTTCCCTTCCCATTAGATATAAACTCACATTAAATCTGGAACAAGCTTATAATAGAGAAAGAGGCATAACATTTTTTTTTTAATTCTATTTAAGAAAAAATCCTATGCCTCTTCTATTTGTAGCCTTCTGAGTTAAATTTCAATGATAACCTTTTTGCACAGGCTAACAATAATAATAACAATATTTATCTATAAAAATCCAACCATTCAAGTCCATACCTTGGAGTTGCAGGTAAAAGTACAGCTGAGGGGGAGTGCTAGAAATGCCAGACGCAGCCAATGCGGAGCAAAATCTTATGAGTGTCCCGCCGCTAAAACTCCCTCTTCATTGAAATAGCACCCCTACTAAAATTCCTGGCATTATTTGTGTCTATAAAACAGTTCAATGTGGGGCCACCCATAGTTATTATTTAGAATTCCTTTGGGGGCCAAAAAAAGGACATTGGGGGCCAGATTTGGCCCCTGGGCCAAAATTTGACACCCCTGGTCTAGTGCATAAGTAAAGCTTTTTTAACTGTTGCAGTTTCACTTGAGGATGTATACATGCCAATACTTTATTTATTTTACTGGTAGTACAAGTTATCAAACTTATAGCCACAAATTTGCTATATGTTAACAAGAATTGGTACCTAGTATCATAAGAAAATGTATTTAAACTGCCAATCAACCCGGAATTGATTGCTCCAATTATACATATAGCTAGTTCTTGTGATAAAAAGCCTAACTCATTTCAAAGGGGTTCCATCTGTGGTGGGAATGCCCGGTCATCTTCTGGTTCTGGGAGATGATTTTCAAGATATAAAAATTATTAATTATTAAAGTCGCCTACCTATTCATGGTGCCGGGATTGTTGTATTCTGCCTACGCCACGTCCCTAAAGCAGCTAGGATAATCATTTGGAAACAGACAGTAGCCCTGTCTAATAAAGAATGATTAGAGGAGCTTATACTAAAAATATATTATAGTAAAAGCTCATACTATAGTTTCTTGAGGAAATGTTATAGTGTGTTTTCCCCTGAATCCTACCCCCCACCTAGTATCTAACTCGCCCTCATTCCCTCCCCTGTCCCATGTTTGTGACTACACTACACCCTTCAAAATGTTCACAATCTCTGATCCCCCAGTCTGGTTGGGCCTTAGGATGAAAGCCTGATGAGATAGAGACTGTAGGTTTGTTCTTAAGTTGAATTTGAATGTAAGTCGGAACAAATACAATATTTTAATAAATGCATTTAGGACAGATGTTTGTTTCTCAACATATTATTAGGCAAGGTGGTGTCAGTTACTGTATAAAATTCTCACTGTGAGTTAATCACAAACAAAGCAAAAAAAAACAAACAACTTTATGGAGCCTAGACATTCATTAACCTCTGCAGCAAGCTGTGCTTTGATATGCAAAAAGAAACAGCTGCAGAGTTTGTCTTGGTCATTAAAGGGTTACAGAGATGTTACAGATCAGCTCAGCTCTTAAGATCACCCACAACCTCAGCTGTCAAGCCTCTGTCCTGCATACGAACAAGCAAACAAACCTGTTCGTATCTAGGAGTCGTCCGTATGTCAGATGTCCTTAACTCCTGAACTACATGTATACAATTTCTACCTGTATAACATAATTTTGATTTATTATTATTTATTTATTTAAATATTGCTATACTACATAATTTACTACAGAACCACATCAACTGCTCCTTAGCTTATTGTGAGTTTTTCAGTAAATGGGGAAATGTTTCTAGCAAAGTCCCAGGCAAATAACTGCATTTTTGTAATAATTTGTTACAGTGATATGTTAGAAGGAGTAAGAACTCAATGACCCTATGCATCACACCAGCCATCCTAATTTTCTGCACAGCTTTGTTGCATATTGGAGTACAGCTGGGAATAGCTTCTGTGTTAGAACCCTTCATCAATATATTGCTAGATTAAAAATGAATCTTTGTTGATTTGTTTGGCTTAGGGTAAATAGCACTATGACTTGGAATTCAAAAAACTAACAAGTCTTTCCTTGCCAGAGGATTGAAATTAGTAGCAGTCTTAGCTTTGTGAGAAACACAATTAACAGACAGTTCAATGTTATATAAAGCATCTAATGTAAAAATACCACAAAAATCCAAATATTGAACGGACAGATCAGATAGATGTTAGATTTCTGTTTCTGTAAACAATCTTTCGTGAACAATTCCAATGACAGGAGAATGAATAAGCACTGTATATACATAGCTGTTCTGTTCTCTGGAGAGGAGGTGCTCTTCTCCATACAAAAATATACCAGTTGTTCCTGTTCCACCATTCATCAATTTGCCAGGCAGATTAAAAAACAACAAACCACTGTCCACATGCTGGATTTTCACCTGAGATGAGCATGACCAATTGGGCCTGATTTATTAAAGGTCTCCAAGGCTGGAAAGGATACACTTCCATCAATGAGGCTGGGTGATTCAGCAAATGCTAGATCACCCAGTTTCACTGATGAATGTGCATTCTCCCCAGCCTTGGAGAGCTGTAATAATTCAGGCCCATTGTGGTTAAAGGGTGGGTATTCTCCATTCCAATGTATGCACGTGACACCCTGTTCCTTTTGAGGAACCCCTAAGCTTGACTATGGAATGTAAGGTTAAGAGAACTTTCGTCATTGTTCAGGTGTTATTACTAATTTGGACAAAGTCAATGTTTTTTTATATACTTTATTTTTTAATCTATAATCTATCTATAATAAGTGGCCCATAGTCCCAGGTGAAAGGTTAAACTGCTATTTCTGTGACCTTTAATCAGAAACCAGTTAAGTAATAATTTTTTTTGCTCTTTCAAATTTTGTATGTATTTTTTTACTAGCATTATATCATGTTTTCAGTGTTATCAAAAATGGGATTGCATGATTCCAGACGGAGTAGGATTTACCTCTCTCCATGTTACTAGTGTAGTAGTCTCACAAATGAACTTTTCATTTTGAAAAAGTGGAAATTGGGTGGCTTGCCCATGGTAAACATGTGCTGTGAAGTTGTAGTTTTCAGTAGAGTAACAAGCCCCATGTTTAGGAGTCGAGTGTTAGAAAGGCGCTAACCAAGCTCACAGTTTAAAGTAATCACCTCTTCACTTGGGAGTGGGATAACATTGTCCTCAGGTAAGGAAACAAAATCTGCAGTTGTAAATTTAGTGTGTTAAAATTCCACTTTGACCTTTTTTAATAACTGTATCAGTGTGTCTTGTTATATGAAATGTTTGGAATGACATTGGTAATGATAAGTGACCCTATGACCTCTCTCCTTGCCATCGGCAAGAGGGAGTCTAGAGGTAGAAGCTATTACAAGAAAATTATTAGTCTTTTTACAGGAAATTGATTAGTTGGGGTTTTAAAAGTATGGGAAAATAATCCAATTATTTATTATTTTAAATATTTAGCATTTTAAACAGGAATGATAAAATCAAGGTAGGGAAAAAAATCCTTTATGGGAACATTAACCAAGATATGGGGTGGTTATATTTTTTAAAAAGTAACACCTACTGCAGTTAAGGATTTTTGAAAATTGTTTGAATGAAATTGCTTAAAACCATGGTATATAGATAAAGGCATTTTTTGGACCTCCCAAAGGGGTGGCGTAATTAATGGAAACTATTTATATTATAGTTGCTAACTCAACAATCCCAACATGTGTCACCATTTTTGTTTTGTTCTCTTGTAATATATGGACCTAAATTATATTACTGTTATGTGTTTAAATTAACAATTTTGTATTAATAATTTTTTGTAATTTATGTTTTTTATTGACCATTGTGCATTTTTCATAGTAAGACATCAATGCTAAGAAAATGCTATTTGCTGTTCTATATCAATACTGGTATTGTGGAAAATGGAAAAGGGTTTAGTCTTGAAGAAATATTGCAATGGGTGCTTAAAATTTGTTACCAAACACCAATATGAATATTACAAGATAAAGAGAAATGTAATACACATGTTCAGTGTGGTACCTAGACTATCTGGCACCCAGATTGATTTTTTCATGATACCTTCCCCATACACACATCAAAATATATTATTAAAACATAAAGTATTTTGTAAAGTGCCCTCCAATACAAACAATATGCAGGTGCAGAAAACAAGGTCAAAGGTATAACTACCATATTGAGGGCTGAGATAAAGAGAAAAAAAATGGGCACAAAAGATACCCTAGATGTACTCACTACAACAAGTAGTTGGTGTGTGGAGTGCTGTGTTAAAAAAATACTGTGGCCCTCAATGAGGTATATAGCTAAGAATTGAAGAATACCTTTCCTTGTATAAAAGAGGGACCAGCACAGGAGCAGAAGGTAGAAAAGACAACTTGCTAATGAGGTCACTGGTTTCTTAGCCAGCCGAATAAGCCATGGTGGTAAAGCCTTGCACAGTGCAAGATTGGGTGACGTAGCAGGAAGAAGTGGGAGGAAGATGGGAGCGTCCAGCGCTTCCTCTGCAATCTTCCTAATAACTAAAATTTTTTTTTCTTTCCCTTTAATTTGAAACCACCTTTCAATTTCAGCTAATAAAAACAAATGATCTTTTCCAAAAAAATCTCATTTATCATGGTATTTGTTATTTAAATGGCATGAGAGTTCCAACTTTTTGAAGTGTTTATGCTGTAGTTTAACATCCTATGAATAGGCTAGGTCATAGCATCATAGTAGGTTTTAGACTATGATATTTGCAAACAATAAATCAATGAGACAAACCATAATTGACTGTCATCTTGTAAAGAGAAAATAATTATATCACATTATTTATAATTAAAAGGCATTGTATTCATTAAATTTATGCCATGGCTGATATGACCGCGAAGAATAAAAGAGGTGAACTAGAATCTATTTAGTTTTAAAAAACTGAGTTATAATATATCATCACAAAATAGGAAAAGCAGGTCAAATTAATCAAGATCTGATCTGAAATGTTTATTCACCTGTATCCCGAACTAAAAAATTACCACAGTACAAAATCATGCGACTTTGTTTAGGGCTTTTCTTTAAATTTAGCAGGACTTGCAATACAGGGGATGTATAAAGAAACTTTACCTGAAGAAATAAAAATAAAATTGTCAGTCCAGCAATAGCAAAATAAAAGTTAGTTTTTGCGGAGACCCTACACTTTATTTGGGTACTTATAATTATTATTTTCTGCTGCTAGGTGTTTTTAGTTGTTTGGGTTAAATGGTGGTCACTGCCATGTAAACTACTTTTTCTAGGCCTAGGCTGTTGAAGTGTATTTTCAGTTCATTTTGTGCAAAAGTAAAATCTCCACCTATGCCCTTTTCCTAGACATAGATACTGTATCATCTGAGATGTCCACTAAAAAAAACACTTAGAGGAAAGAAAATAGCAAATACGGAAAGCAATAGTTTAGCTGAGTTAATCAATAGCGGTTTCAATAAACTGACCTTCCAAATGTCCTTTTCTTATCAAACACTGGCTTCAAATGGTTATAGTTGTCCCCCACAAATGGATCTTGTCACAGAAAGTCACTGGAGGAAGCACAAAGATTTTGATTTAAATATACTTAGCTAAAACATAATATTGTAACAACAAGCACTTCAAATCAACAATATGACAAATTAAAATCAAACTCTAAGATTTCTAAGTTCCTTTTAATATAAAAGATAGATAATTCTCTATGTCAATAAATAAAAACATTGCGTGGCTTTTCGCTGGGCACTCGTTTCCTCCCACAAACAAAAACATATTAGTGGGTAAATTGGCTTCACCCCTGGCCTTAGGGTATGTTAATGTCTATATGATTATGGTAGGGACATTAGATTGTGACGTCCTCTAATGAAATGACATTATCTTTTGACACAGAAAGGTATTATCTTAACATTCAGATTTTCAAAATCAGTTTTGATTGCCAATTCCAGCACTGAAGTGGTTAACCTGTACTCAGGCATCTGCTTAAGCAGTGCCAGACTAGATTATTTAAAATTTATTATTTTCAATAGACTTTGGTCCCCATTTTCTCAATCTGCTGAAATCCTTTTATGATCAGCCAACAACCAAAGTATCCCTGGGCAGATTACTGTGCCAACCTACCTTGATCAAGAAGGGAACAAGGCAAGGTTGCCCGTTATCACCTTTGTTGTTCGCACTGGCCATAGCTATTGCTATACACTTTAAAACAAATATCAAAGGCCAAACTGAACATAAATGTGCTTTATTTGCGGATGACATATTAATGTACATTTACTCTCCACCAGTAACCATACCAAATCTATTTAATATGATGATTTTGCAAAGATGTCAGGACTTAATGTCCACATGTCAACAGTGCAAAATCGCAAACTCTTAAGATAAACCTCCCTGCCCCCCAAGTAGCCTTCCCAAATACAACTTTGACTTCATGTGAGGTGAAAAATCGATAAAATACTTGGGGAATCAACTGACTCATATGTATCAATCCCTGAATCGGGCCAACTATGACCCCCTAATTAGAAATTGTTGTTAGATTTACAGAGATGGGCTAGATCTCCTCCCTCTTGGTTCGGACGCATCGCCTCTAAGAAGATGAATGTACTACCTCGGATATTATATCTCTTCCAAACTTTGCCAGTTACCCAACTCTAGCCTTATCCCTTTCTATATGGGACATACACTGATCAAACCCCAAACTAGCTTCACCCCATCTAGTCCTTACGCCCCTATGGTATAATCTGGAATTTTCTCAGAGAAAAATTTTAGAGGGTGGATAGAAAATAGGATTCATGTGTATAAAAGATGTATTTGATGTTAGTTCAATGTTCAGCTTCAAGTATTTAACTAGCAAGAAAGAACTCCCCAGCAATGAATATTTCAGATACAGGCAAATTGTGGCTTCTGCTCAGAAATTAAGGTATATGGAATTTTAGGAAACTTGACATGGTATGGGAGCAGTAAGAATAGAATGAAATGGCTCACAGGCTTTCGAAAGTCTCGCTTAACTTTTCTCTAGTAGAAGCGAATTATAAGGTGCTATTAAGATGGTATCTATTCCTGGACCGCATAGCGGGCTATCACCCCCCAACTTCCCTATTCTGCTTTAGAGGATGTAAGGAGAGGGGCATGATGGAACATGTATGGTTGTCCTGTCCGAAAGCCCAAACCTTCTGAACAAAGGTATTTGGGCTTATATCTAAGATTTTAGACTTTGAGATAGACAAGACGCCAGAATGGGCTCTATTTAGCAAGCTTGACCAGCAGCTATCTAAAAATATCAAAAAAATTATAGACCTATACTATTGGCAGCATGCAAAACTCTGGCGAAGGCTTTGAAAAAGGTTGATATCCCAAAAGAATTAATATTTGCAAAGTTAAACTGGATAATGGGTAATGACAAACTTTCTAGCATACCTACCAACAAGTTAGACAAATTTGATCTTTTATGCTGTCTATAGGTTAGCACTACAGTCTTTGCAGCGCTAGGTCCTAAGTTCAAATCCCAGCCAGGACACTATTTGCGTGGAGTTTGCAGGTTCTCCACGTGTCTAAGTGGGTTTCCCCCCACATCTCAAAAACGTGCAGTTAAGTTAATTGGCTTCCCCCTAAATTGACCTTAGATTACATTAATGACATATGACTATAGTAGGGACATTAGATTGTGAGCTCCTTTGAGGGACAGTTACTGACACGACTATGGACTTTGTACAGCAGTGCATAATATGATGGTGCTATATAAATACTCTGTAATATTAATCTTGCATCCATTTAAAGATGATATTATGCCCCTTAGTTCCAAAATGCAAACAAAGTAACTTGATATTTGTTGTGCAGTATAGTGAGGAATGCATATATCTGTTCTTTGAGGAGTCTAACCTCTCAACAAACAGATGACCCAGCATAGGGGCAAGAACTCTACAGGCATAGCACTCTTCTTACTGCTTTAAAGTGAAACTAAGCCTTGTAGCACTTACCTATCTGTGCTCTCTTGCTGGGTACGGCCATGTTTTTTTCTTCTGCCCAGCAACGATCTACAGTCACCTTCATTGGCAGGAACGCCTGGTATGCTGGGTTTCACTGGGTTTCACTAATGCTAGATATTTAGGAATATATAATAACAACTGTATTACTTTTTTAAAATGAGTTTTGGTGACCAAATTAACAGTTGTAGGGAGATCTGTAAATATGAACTGACTATTGGAAACAAAGTAGTTTAAGACTGTTAAAAAATAGGCTGTAATATAAGCATTTTACATTTTTTTGTCATAAAATAAAAATCTAAAAATACTTGTTCATAATTCTTTGCATGTAATTTGTTGAACTAATGCCTTAGAAAATTGAACATGGCCCGACGGTACTAATATAAGTGCAGAGAAAATTGGGAAAGCCAATTAGGTTTTATTGTAGTTGAATATGACAATAGTGAATGCTGAAATAGCACTGTATGCAAGGAAGTTTAAGCATTATTCTTTCTGCAGATCTCCTACTGAAGACTAACCTAGTTAATGTGTTGTTCTTCGTTTAATAGCAGGCATGGTGAGCTAAATATCATTGTTCAGGAGAAACCTTTCAGTACATGAAGATTTAAATTATATATGAACATGCTGTTAATGCTGTTATATGTCGAGATGACAGCAATGCCTATTTTACCATTGTGACTCAATTATATCACAACACAGCTGTAAATTGTACTTTAGTAGTAGGTGGTGGTCAACTTATAAAGTAATTTCAGTAGCACTTAAACATAAGTAATCTATCTATACAATGGTGTTGTTTACTTTTTTGAAAAGAACATGGTCATGCAGGTTATCAGTTTGTTTTAGAATGAATAAAAAGTATTGCTATGTATACCATGATTATGTCAATGATGGCTATGTAGTTACACCTATTATTTAAATAATAAAGGTAATTTAATTATAATGTTTTAGTTCTATATTTGCCATAATTATAATTATTACAAGTATTATGTTATATAACATTATTCAAAACTGTACTGAGAGAAGACTTGCTAGCAGAAAAGATAGTACTCAGAAAGTGTTAGAAAAGCACCACAACTGTAAAAGCTTTTTTAGTATTAAATACCATCCAAGGTTCCTGCTAACACTCAGTTATACCCACTATCAGAAAACCATCAGTTTCATCAGGTTTACACATAAAACTCTAACACATCAAAATCTATATGCACAAACATGCATGTGCAAATACCACCACATAGTGGGGGTTAGTTCACTAAAGGAGTTTAGGCTGTTCACTTGGCAAAGTGTCTATAGGTGGGAACTCACTTAGCTTAGTAAATATATTGAAAATTCACTTTGCAACAAATATCTGATTCCATGCAAAGGAATGTAAAAATGATTTTTGCTTGTGCATGATTGGATAGCTGAACTAAAGATCTAAAGTCTTCTAGTAAATCAACCCCAATATGTTCAGAATAAATAAGTAAAACCTGATACATTTTGCCTCCATCTCTTGAGAAAATTAGGTACCTATAATAGGTAAAAAATAGAAAATACTATACTCTGTAAAAATCTGTTATATATTTGATATCCTGATAAGGGCTCAATATACATAGAGGTATATCACCAGTGAAAATGGTGATTTTATAACAGTGTTGCATATAGTAATACCTTGTAGTATGACAGAAGTGTAAAGGGTTCAATTGTCAGTTTGAAATAAAGGTGACAAGAGGTATTCTTAATGTGTGCCTTTTTTGTTGAAAACAATAAATCGACAAATATCCAGGAGTGCAGAATCTAGTTATCACATAGTTCTAGCAATCGATTGAAGGATGGTCCCTTAAAAAACTCATGCAGCTCATTATCTGGAATATACAGACCATTTCTTTTTACATTGCCAAATGCTTTTGACACTCTATCTAAAGTAATAATACCAAGGTTAACTAGTAGGTTTTGCAGCATAGTTCAAAACTACAAAAGTGCTTGCCTAACGTTTAAATTATCAAACCTTTATATTGTGGGTTGCCGTGTAAAGGTGCGGTGGAATATTTATCAATTGATTGCATATTATTTGGGAGAAGATTTTACACATCCATTAGATATAAAGGTTTAAATAAACCTGACTGCCTAAAATTTTTGTACAATACTTTGATGTTTTGAGCAATATATGTGATCGTTTATGGGATGGGGTTGTATAGGCAGATGACAATGTACACTGTTTGACCTCAAGGTGGTTAATACAACTTATGCTGAGATAAAAATAAGTATGAATTTACATGATTACATGGACACACTGTTCCCTTTTGGGTATTGGTTTGGATATTTTTAAAAATACATTATACTGTAACAACTTTTTTATTACAATCCCTATATGTGTTTTGGGTTTCTTCAATATAAAACTATGAAAGTCTCAATTTTCCATTTGATATATACACCCATGGAATTTACAATTAAAAAAATGTTGAAAAGGTTGTGGGTGGTAAGTTTGCTTTGGGTTGTGTGAAGAAGAGGTACTATTAGGGTACTATTGTTGTCTTTCTATTTTGGGCATTTTCACCCCCTTTATTTGTACTGCTGACCACTGTCGCTGAGACAGAAAGGTTTGGGAAAACCACAATTTCATCACCAGAACCTTGAAATAGGGATACCTGTTCTAGAGAAAACAAACAAGGGGATGATTGGGAATCTTTGAGCTGGAAACCAAACCCAACCAAGTAGTGTTTTCCTAGGTGGGCCTCCAGACCAAGAAATCCTAATAATACTGTCCGACTGAAACAAATGCCCCCATCCTTATCCCAGTCCTCCTGTTGACTGATACGTTAACAAACTTAAAAGAAATAGTAATTCAAATATCTCCACATTACCTCTTTTGTGCTAACAGTTGGAATAACCAATAATTAATACATTAATTTACTTGTTATTTTTTATTGCTATATATTGTTTTTTCTTTCTCATGTATGACTATCCTGTTTCATACTTTCTATTAATACAGTAAGTCAGTAAATCCAGTCAGTGTTGAGTGGTTATATTAATTATGTAATATTAAAACCAAACATTGCCACAAATGTAACTTCTCATTTGAAGAAAAAAAAATGTATTTAATTATCCTGGCCTTAAACTATCAAGATTTTTTTTTTGTTTCAACATACATTAGCTCCATACTTTTGAATATTTTTCACATCATTAGATATGTGATCTGGAATACATTTATATCCTTAGCACAAATGAACAAAATATCATGCCTTATTTGAAGCTCATTAGATAGTCTAGAAAAAAAAATTAATTTATTCCTGGGGCAGGTTGACTTTGAAATCCCAGTATGACTTTTCATTTGTCATTTTAACTCCATTGCAACTACTGCAGTTTCCCTGATCTGAACAGGAAATAAAAGACATTTTACATTCCAGGCATAAATGTATTACACGACAAGCATATTTCAAAACACTCACAAAGAGCCATTCAGCTGCTTCATATTTAACGCTGTAGAAAAAAATATTTACATGTCTACAACATCAAAGTGAATGACTAGTCAGTGCTAGACATGTGAGACATGCACATCTGGTCACACAGCTCTATTATGCTATAGTGAGATTATAACAAGCAATCAAATCAAGGTACTAAAGGCAATATTAGATTAAAATGCAGAATTCTGGAGTTAGAAAAAAATTGCAAAATAAAAGATGACAGGGCTCCAATCATTAATTAATTACACTGATTCCTCCAACATATATTTACAGTATAATAAAAATAAAATATATTTATATATTAATAGTTCAAGGAAACATTATTGTCTACATAAAATCAAAAATACATTTCCAGTATTTATTTGTATTAGTATTTGGCACCATGTCACATTATATACTTTGTTTTTTCGGCTTTTAGCACATTTTAGTTATATATATTATATATATATATTGCCTGGGGATCCTGTAATAGCAATAATAGCAGTGATACCACTTTCTCTTGCAGGCTAATACCTGTAAGCTGCTGGCTTGCAGTTAGCAGCAGTGTTGTTAACTTGCTTGCCAAATATTATTTGCTTAAGACAACTTTATATGAGGAGGCATAATGCCAAACATACTGAAAAACAAAGATTTGTATACAATTAAATCATAAAAAGCATTAAAATTTAAAAAAACTTTAGGTAAACCAACAACCATCGCTCTCAAAATTTTGGCTGGTTAATCAGTTTGCACATATTTGTTGGAATAATAAATCTGTGCAATGACATTGGGGGGTACAACCTAGTGTGAATGGTTTAGGAGGTCGCTTTTAAGCACTGTGGGATATACAATTTTCTGTACTACAGAAAATGTGTAAAATACAATGAAAAAGCTACCTAAGCCTGGAATAATAAAGCACAACAAATGCTTAAAACAAGATGCATTGTACAAGACATTTTGTTTCAGCTACCATTTTTGTGTTATAATTATAATAGCTTGCGACAACAAAATCTTTCAATAACATGTTTATAAAATAATTTTGTGTGATAAAAATTCATTTTTGGTTCAGGGGTCTCTGTAAAGCACTGCAGGCTCTCCCTTTACTTTATACAAATATTAAAACATAATAAAAACCCTGCCTAAGCTCTGAATATTAAAGGAAACCAAATACTAGACTGTGCCAAAATCATACTTAACAGTCAAGATGAATTGCACCAAATGTTTTATTTAAACTACCATTTGTATGCTATAAATATAGTACCTTGTGGAAAAATGTTACTGTATTTTTTCTCATGGTAAATTCTAACTAACCACATAAATGTCTATTAGGCAAATGTCCAAAAGCACAATACTGTATTCAGAAAATAATTATGCATAATTAAAACTAATATTGCAACCTTAACGAGTTAAAGTTTTGCATTCTTAAGTTTTATGTTTCTGTTCTGTCACCTATGCTGGGGGAGTGGACAGGGGGCGAGGGGAAGAGGAGCAGCTGGCTTCCAAGGGTTCTGTGGTGGGGGCGGGTGTAGGGGAAAGGGAGACAGGAGGGGGTCAGGCAGAGCAGGCTAGTGCGGCGCCTAAGGATGGCGTGGGAGATGCAGCGAGAGGTGAGGTCTACGTTTGCTTGGAGGGACCGTTGGGGCCGCCCCTAAAAGAAGGGAGCTTTTTTTGTCGCTTTAGCCCTTGGAACATTTCAATATTGAGCGGAGTGGGGGTGAGAGGCGCAGGGAGGAGAGTAAACAGAGGTGCCATCAGTTAATTCTGTGTACGTTTTTTAATTGCTTGAAAGCTTTCAGCATTGTTGCGAGTGTTATTGGGGAACAACAGCTGGAGTAGTGTGCGGCATTGTTTTGGTATTTAGACACGATATGTGAGGCATAAAGGATTTATGGGGGAACAGCGTGGTAAAGGTATGACGAGCAGTTCCGTCAGCGGCGGTGCAGTCATTGCTGTGCTGGGACCATAAAGAGATTGGTCTGTGGATGAGGATTATTTTGGTGGGAAGACAGGGGGGAAGCAGTTTTTTCAGGGGGGATAGGTGGGCAACAAGTTTCTGTTGGATTGCCGGCCGGGAAAAAGAAAGGAGTTTGTTGGCTTTTCAACGTTGGGGGGTGCAAGTTTGGAGGCAGTTGTAGGTTTTGCCATGAATGCTCTGGATGTTTCGGCAGTCATGGATTCATGCATTGCTTTAAGCAAGGGGCTGGTAGAGGAGGGGACAGTGGTGGAGAAGGGAATGACTCTGGTGAACATCGAAAGTATGTGCCCCTTTTTAAGTAAGTATCCTGACCGGGAGGCGGCAATGGTGCTGGGGGAGGGGTTTTTACATGGGTTTTGGATTCCGTGTAGATTGGGAACAATTCCGTGATCAGTCTTGAGATGTCCTAAGGTGATGTCGGAAAAACTAGCCAAGGAGGTGAGTTTGAATAGTATAAGTGGGCCTTTTCGGGCGCTGCCGATGAAAGGTTTGGTGGTATCACCATTAGGGTTAGTGTCTAAAAAGGAGTCGGGTAAGTTTCAATTGTTTCATCCCTTGTCGTTCCCGCCAGGGGTCGGTGAATGATGGGATTGATACGGAATTATGCGCAGTGACGTATACATCGCTGGATGCAGCCATTAGGTGGGTGAGGCATTATGCAAAAGGTGCTTTGATTGTCAAGGCGGACATTGAAGCCGCTTTTCGGCTGTTGCCGGTGCTTTCAGAGTGTATACGGTATTTGGGTTGTAAATGGCATGGAGGGTATTTTGTGGACTGCTGCCTTCCAATGAGGTGCTTTATTTCTTGTGCGTTGTTCGAGAAGTTCAGCACCTTTTTGGAATGGGTGGTGCGAACAGTGGCAGGGGTGGAGTCAGTCAATCATTATTTGGATGACTTCCTTTTACTTGGGCTGCCCAATAGCTCAGTTTGCCGGGTGCTGTTGGCAACGTTACAGCATGTGGCCGACCGTTTCGGGAGGGCCGTTGGCAGCTGACAAAACAGAGGGCCCGGGGATGACGCTTATCTTTTTGGGCATTGAATTGAATTCAGTGGCCATGGAGAGTAGGTTGCCGTGGGACAAATTGGTGGAGTTGCAAAAAGAGGTAAAGGTGGCGTGTCGGCCTAAAAGATGCGCCTAAGGAGGTTCAGTTGTTGCTTGGGAAGTTGAATTTTGCCTGTAGGGTGATAAGGATGGGTAGAATATTTTTCAGGAGTTTGGCAGCGATGGCACTCCTTTGAGTGTCCAGTGTCCTTTGAGTTGCTGTTGGGTTTGGTGGGGACGTTGGAGGAGGTCTGTTTGGGGGTTTATGAGAAACTGCAATTTAAGGTGGCTTTTGTTATGGCATTTTTTGGGGGCCATGCGTATTGGGGAGTTAGTTAGCCTGGCAACGTATAGGGCTGGTGGTATTATGGTGCAGGATGTGTTGGTCTCTGCAGGTAAGGCAAGTGTGGTTATTCAGCAGTCTAAGACCAATCAGATGGGAAAAGGTTTTATGGTGGGCCTTTCTAAGATGGTGGGGTCCCCGGTTTGCCCAGTCCGGGTAATAGGAGAATTGTGGGAGGACCATTTCTGGTTCATGTAGATGGGTTCTATTTGTCCCGTTTTCACTTTATTGCAGTTTTCAAGCAATGCTGAGCTCATTTGGGAAGGGATGCGCAAGGTTTTTCATTGCATTCCTTTCGGATTGGAGCTGCATCAGAGGCGGCTAGATAAGGTTTGGGGCAAAGGTCATTAGGCGGATTCACAAATGGGAATCTAGCAGGTTTCAATTGTATACACAGCCACATTTGTTATGAATTCTGGGTTCTTTGCAAGGTCAAATAAAGGGGGGGGGGGTGTGATATTGTTGGGTTAAAATTAGTTATTTGTTTGTTTTATTTTAGGTGTTCGTCAATGTCTGGTTTGGATAGTTGGCCATTCCTATGTCTGGTGGGGTGCTAAGAGGGCTGAAGTGCAGTCAGAAAGAAGACAGTTGGGTCTCCCCAGGGCAGAGGCAACGGTGAGGTGGATCGGTGCTCCAGGTATGTTGTGGGGTAGGGAGGTGCCAGAAATCCGAAAGTTTGCGTCGCTGGATCCTCAAAATGTGGTGGTGATTTATGTGGAGGTAATGTTATTGGGCGCAGATCCATGCGAGAATAAATTAGAGATGGAGACTTGATTTTTTTTGCGTTTAAGATTGTAATTTCTGGGGTTGGTTTTAGTATGGTCAGATATGGTGGCTAGAACTAGTTGGAGGGAGGCACGTTCCATTGAAAATTAATAAAGTGAGGATTAAAGTAATAAGGAAGTGGGCAGATTTGTGTCCCGGAATGGTTGGATTGTGGTGCAGCATCGGGAATTGGAAGAGGAGACGTGGAGGTATCTTCGCAGGGATGGTTTGCATCTTAACACCATAGGCATAGACATGGTGGTTTTTAGGGTTGCAAGATGGGGTACAAAGAGGAATCCGGGTGTGGAAGGGCACACAGGTGCCCTGCCTGTGTGCTGTGGCGGTTGGGGTTTAGGAGGGTAAGAGTCCTAATGGTAATTTTGGAAGGGCAACCTGGCGGTGGACTGCCCCTATAAAGGTGTTACGATATGGGGCCCCTGAAGCAGTGCTGGAAGGCTAGGGGCAGGTGTGGTAAAATGGATGTTATACTTGGTTGGTGCGGACTTTACCTCAGAGCTGGTTGGTGGACATGAAATAGGGCACTGTTATTTAACCTCCCAACCGTTAAGCCCGTACTTTTCCATGCAAAAAAAAGTTGCAATTATCGTTAACCCCGTACTTTTCTCACTATATTAAAATCTCACTTACCTGGTCCCGATGTGCTCATCCAGCGTCGGGTCCGTGTTCCAGCGGCGTCCTCCAGCGTCGATCTCCCTCTCCAGCGTTGGGTGCCTTCTCCTATACCAGCGGGACCGGTAAGATGCCGGCCGGCATCTTGTGGTCCGCCGGCCGGCATCTTGTGTTCGGGCGGACCGGCTTCTTACATGGTCCCGCTGATCGTCCCGCGTCGTTCTCCTTCCAGCGCCAGGTGCTCTCTGAAACAAGAAGCCGGCCGGCGGAGGAAAAAAAAAAAACGGCCGGCTTCTTGTGCGTGCGTGCGCGATGACGTCGGCGCGTGTGCGGGAAATTCAAATTGAAACTCATTCATTCATTT